>NC_090323.1:94051723-94357272 GCF_040869045.1 Eurosta solidaginis | reverse complement strand
AAGCAAATTAAAAAAAAACGCAATATGTAGGCTACACGAGAACGGAGCCGTCGAGTAACCAAAACAAATGCGTTAAACAAATTCGTACACGTTATTTATCAATTTAACTCTAGAATTAAAGGATATACAACGAGAAACAACGTTTGACTACCTTTAAACAGTTTTAATAACTATCTCAAAAATTGTCGCTCTGATGCAAACAACTGATGAGTTATCTACTTAAATTTGTTGAACAAAACGACTTACGTATTTTAAGCATGCTAACCTTTAGCCCGGTAAGCAAATTAAAAAAAAACGCAATATGTAGGCTACACGAGAACGGAGACGTCGAGTAACCAAAACAAATGCGTTAAACAAATTCGTACACATTATTTATCAATTTAACTCTAGAATTAAAGGATATACAACGAGAAACAACGTTTGACAACCTTTAAACAGTTTTAATAACTATCTCAAAAATTGTCGCTCTGATGCAAACAACTGATGAGTTATCTACTTAAATTTGTTGAACAAAACGACTTACGTATTTTAAGCATGCTAACCTTAGCCCGGTAAGCAAATTAAAAAAAAAAACGCAATATGTAGGCTACACGAGAAAGGAGACGTCGAGTAACCAAAACAAATGCGTTAAACAAATTTGTACACGTTATTTATCAATTTAACTCTAGAATTAAAGGATATACAACGAGAAACAACGTTTGACAACCTTTAAACAGTTTTCATAACTATCTCAAAAATTGTCGCTCTGATGCAAACAACTGAGGAGTTATCTACTTAAATTTGTTGAACAAAACGACTTACGTATTTTAAGCATGCTAACCTTTAGCCCGGTAAGCAAATTAAAAAAAAAAAAGCAATATGTAGGCTACACGAGAACTGAGCCGTCGAGTAACCAAAACAAATGCGTTAAACAAATTCGTACAAGTTATTTATCAATTTAACTCTAGAATTAAAGGATATACAACGAGAAACAACGTTTGACAACCTTTAAACAGTTTTAATAACTATCTCAAAAATTGTCGCTCTGATGCAAACAACTGATGAGTTATTAACTTAAATTTGTTGAACAAAACGACTTACGTATTTTAAGCATGCTAACCTTTAGCCCGGTAAGCAAATTAAAAAAAAACGCAATATGTAGGGTACACGAGAACGGAGACGTCGAGTAAACAAAACAAATGCGTTAAACAAATTCGTACACGTTATTTATCAATTTAACTCTAGAATTAAAGGATATACAACGAGAAACAACGTTTGACAACCTTTAAACAGTTTTAATAACTATCTCAAAAATTGTCGCTCTGATGCAAACAACTGATGAGTTATCTACTCGAATTGTTGAACAAAACGACTTACGTATTTTAAGCATGCTAACCTTTAGCTCGGTAAGCAAATTAAAAAAAAAAAACGCAATATGTAGGCTACACGAGAACGGAGCCGTCGAGTAACCAAAACAAATGCGTTAAACAAACTCGTACACGTTATTTATCAATTTAACTCTAGAATTAAAGGATATACAACGAGAAACAACGTTTGACAACCTTTAAACAGTTTTAATAACTATCTCAAAAATTGTCGCTCTGATGCAAACAACTGATGAGTTATCTACTCGAATTTGTTGAACAAAACGACTACGTATTTTAAGCATGCTAACCTTTAGCCCGGTAAGCAAATTAAAAAAAAAACGCAATATGTAGGGTACACGAGAACGGAGACGTCGAGTAAACAAAACAAATGCGTTAAACAAATTCGTACACGTTATTTATCAATTTAACTCTAGAATTAAAGGATATACAACGAGAAACAACGTTTGACAACCTTTAAACAGTTTTAATAACTATCTCAAAAATTGTCGCTCTGATGCAAACAACTAATAAGTTATCTACTTAAATTTGTTGAACAAAACGACTTACGTATTTTAAGCATGCTAACCTTTAGCCCGGTAAGCAAATTAAAAAAAAAACGCAATATGTAGGCTACACGAGAACGGAGCCGTCGAGTAACCAAAACAAATACGTTAAACAAATTCGTACACGTTATTTATCAATTTAACTCTAGAATTAAAGGATATACAACGAGAAACAACGTTTGACAACCTTTAAACAGTTTTAATAACTATCTCAAAAATTGTCGCTCTGATGCAAACAACTGATGAGTTATCTACTCGAATTTGTTGAACAAAACGACTTACGTATTTTAAGCATGCTAACCTTTAGCCCGGTAAGCAAATTAAAAAAAAAAACGCAATATGTAGGCTACACGAGAACTGAGCCGTCGAGTAACCAAAAAAAATGCGTTAAACAAATTCGTACACGTTATTTATCAATTTAACTCTAGAATTAAAGGATATACAACGAGAAACAACGTTTGACAACCTTTAAACAATTTTAATAACTATCTCAAAAATTGTCGCTCTGATGCAAACAACTGATGAGTTATCTACTCGAATTTGTTGAACAAAACGACTTACATATTTTAAACATGCTAACCTTTAGCCCGGTAAGCAAATTAAAATAAAAAACGCAATATTTAGGCTACACGAGAACGGAGGCGTCGAGTAACCAAAACAAATGCGTTAAACAAATTCGTACACGTTATTTATCAATTTAACTCTAGAATTAAAGGATATACAACGAGAAACAACGTTTGACAACCTTTAAACAGTTTTAATAACTATCTCAAAAATTGTCGCTCTGATGCAAACAACTGATGAGTTATCTACTTAAATTTGTTGAACAAAACGACTTACGTATTTTAAGCATGCTAACCTTTAGCCCGGTAAGCAAATTAAAAAAAAAACGCAATATGTAGGCTACACGAGAACGGAGACGTCGAGTAACCAAAACAAATGCGTTAAACAAATTCGTACACGTTATTTATCAATTTAACTCTAGAATTAAAGGATATACAACGAGAAACAACGTTTGACAACCTTTAAACAGTTTTAATAACTATCTCAAAAATTGTCGCTCTGATGTAAACAACTGATGAGTTATCCACTTAAATTTGTTGAACAAAACGACTTACGTATTTTAAGCATGCTAACCTTTAGCCCGGTAAGCAAATTTAAAAAAAAACGCAATATGTAGGCTACACGAGAACGGAGACGTCGAGTAACCAAAACAAATGCGTTAAACAAATTCGTACACGTTATTTATCAATTTAACTCTAGAATTAAAGGATATACAACGAGAAACAACGTTTGACAACCTTTAAACAGTTTTAATAACTATCTCAAAAATTGTCGCTCTGATGCAAACAACTGCTGAGTTATCTACTAAAATTTGTTGAACAAAACGACTTACGTATTTTAAGCATGCTAACCTTTAGCCCGGTAAGCAAATTAAAAAAAAACGCAATATGTAGGCTACACGAGAACGGAAACGCCGAGTAACCAAAACAAATGCGTTAAACAAATTCGTACACGTTATTTGTCAATTTAACTCTAGAATTAAAGGATATACAACGAGAAACAACGTTTGACAACCTTTAAACAGTTTTAATAACTATCTCAAAAATTGTCGCTCTGATGCAAACAACTGATGAGTTATCTACTTAAATTTGTTGAACAAAACGACTTACGTATTTTAAGCATGCTAACCTTTAGCCCGGTAAGCAAATTAAAAAAAAAACGCAATATGTAGGCTACACGAGAACGGAGACGTCGAGAAACCCAAACAAATGCGTTAAACAAATTCGTACACGTTATTTATCAATTTAACTCTAGAATTAAAGGATATACAACGAGAAACAACGTTTGACAACCTTTAAACAGTTTTAATAACTATCTCAAAAATCGTCGCTCTGATGCAAACAACTGAGGAGTTATCTACTTAAATTTGTTGAACAAAACGACTTACGTATTTTAAGCATGCTAACCTTTAGCCGGTAAGCAAATTAAAAAAAAAACGCAATATGTAGGCTACACGAGAACGGAGACGTCGAGTAACCAAAACAAATGCGTTAAACAAATTCTTACACGTTATTTATCAATTTAACTGTAGAATTAAAGGATATACAACGAGAAACAACGTTTGACAACCTTTAAACAGTTTTAATAACTATCTCAAAAATCGTCGCTCTGATGCAAACAACTGAGGAGTTATCTACTTAAATTTGTTGAACAAAACGACTTACATATTTTAAGCATGCTAACCTTTAGCCCGGTAAGCAAATTAAAAAAAAAACGCAATATGTAGGCTACACGAGAACGGAGACGTCGAGTAACCAAGCAAATGCGTTAAACAAATTCGTACACGTTATTTATCAATTTAACTCTAGAATTAAAGGATATACAACGAGAAACAACGTTTGACAACCTTTAAACAGTTTTAATAACTATCTCAAAAATCGTCGCTCTGATGCAAACAACTGAGGAGTTATCTACTTAAATTTGTTGAACAAAACGACTTACGTATTTTAAGCATGCTAACCTTTAGCCCGGTAAGCAAATTAAAAAAAAAAACGCAATATGTAGGCTACACGAGAACTGAGCCGTCGACTTACGTATTTTAAGCATGCTAACCTTTAGCCCGGTAAGCAAATTAAAAAAAAAACGCAATATGTAGGCTACACGAGAACGGAGACGTCGAGTAACCCAAACAAATGCGTTAAACAAATTCGTACACGTTATTTATCAATTTAACTCTAGAATTAAAGGATATACAACGAGAAACAACGTTTGACAACCTTTAAACAGTTTTAATAACTATCTCAAAAATTGTCGCTCTGATGAAAACAACTGAGGAGTTATCTACTTAATTTGTTGAACAAAACGACTTACGTATTTTAAGCATGCTAACGTTTAGCCCGGTAAGCAAATTAAAAAAAAAAACGCAATATGTAGGCTACACGAGAACGGAGACGTCGAGTAACCAAAACAAATGCGTTAAACAAAAATTCGTACACGTTATTTATCAATTTAACTCTAGAATTAAAGGATATACAACGAGAAACAACGTTTGACAACCTTTAAACAGTTTTAATAACTATCTCAAAAATTGTCGCTCTGATGCAAACAACTGATGAGTTATCTACTTAAATTTGTTTAACAAAACGACTTACGTATTTTAAGCATGCTAACCTTTGGCCCGGTAAGCAAATTAAAAAAAAAAACGCAATATGTAGGCTACACGAAAACTGAGCCGTCGAGTAACCAAAACAAATGCGTTAAACAAATTCGTACACGTTATTTATCAATTTAACTCTAGAATTAAAGGATATACAACGAGAAACAACGTTTGACAACCTTTAAACAGTTTTAATAACTATCTCAAAAATTGTCGCTCTGATGCAAACAACTGATGAGTTATCTACTTAAATTTGTTGAACAAAACGACTTACATATTTTAAGCATGCTAACCTTTAGCCCGGTAAGCAAATTAAAAAAAAAAACGCAATATGTAGGCTACACGAGAACGGAGACGTCGAGTAACCAAAGCAAATGCGTTAAACAAATTCGTACACGTTATTTATCAATTTAACTCTAGAATTAAAGGATATACAACGAGAAACAACGTTTGACAACCTTTAAACAGTTTTAATAACTATCTCAAAAATCGGCGCTCTGATGCAAACAACTGAGGAGTTATCTACTTAAATTTGTTGAACAAAACGACTTACGTATTTTAAGCATGCTAACCTTTAGCCCGGTAAGCAAATTAAAAAAAAAACGCAATATGTAGGCTACACGAGAACTGAGCCGTCGAGTAACCAAAACAAATGCGTTAAACAAATTCGTACAAGTTATTTATCAATTTAACTCTAGAATTAAAGGATATACAACGAGAAACAACGTTTGACAACCTTTAAACAGTTTTAATAACTATCTCAAAAATCGGCGCTCTGATGCAAACAACTGAGGAGTTATCTACTTAAATTTGTTGAACAAAACGACTTACGTATTTTAAGCATGCTAACCTTTAGCCCGGTAAGCAAATTAAAAAAAAAACGCAATATGTAGGCTACACGAGAACGGAGACGTCGAGTAACCAAAACAAATGCGTTAAACAAATTCGTACACGTTATTTATCAATTTAACTCTAGAATTAAAGGATATACAACGAGAAACAACGTTTGACAACCTTTAAACAGTATTAATAACTATCTCAAAAATTGTCGCTCTGATGCAAACAACTGATGAGTTATCTACTTAAATTTGTTTAACAAAACGACTTACGTATTTTAAGCATGCTAACCTTTAGCCCGGTAAGCAAATTAAAAAAAACGCAATATGTAGGCTACACGAAAACTGAGCTGTCGAGTAACCAAAACAAATGCGTTAAACAAATTCGTACACGTTATTTATCAATTTAACTCTAGAATTAAAGGATATACAACGAGAAACAACGTTTGACAACCTTTAAACAGTTTTAATAACTATCTCAAAAATTGTCGCTCTGATGCAAACAACTGATGAGTTATCTACTTAAATTTGTTGAACAAAACGACTTACATATTTTAAGCATGCTAACCTTTAGCCCGGTAAGCAAATTAAAAAAAAAACGCAATATGTAGGCTACACGAGAACGGAGACGTCGAGTAACCAAAGCAAATGCGTTAAACAAATTCGTACACGTTATTTATCAATTTAACTCTAGAATTAAAGGATATACAACGAGAAACAACGTTTGACAACCTTTAAACAGTTTTAATAACTATCTCAAAAATCGGCGCTCTGATGCAAACAACTGAGGAGTTATCTACTTAAATTTGTTGAACAAAACGACTTACGTATTTTAAGCATGCTAACCTTTAGCCGGTAAGCAAATTAAAAAAAAAACGCAATATGTAGGCTACACGAGAACTGAGCGTCGAGTAACCAAAACAAATGCGTTAAACAAATTCGTACAAGTTATTTATCAATTTAACTCTAGAATTAAAGGATATACAACGAGAAACAACGTTTGACAACCTTTAAACAGTTTTAATAACTATCTCAAAAATTGTCGCTCTGATGCAAACAACTGATGAGTTATTAACTTAAATTTGTTGAACAAAACGACTTACGTATTTTAAGCATGCTAACCTTTAGCCCGGTAAGCAAATTAAAAAAAAAACGCAATATGTAGTGCCTGTTTACTACACGAGAACGGAGACGTCGAGTAAACAAAACAAATGCGTTAAACAAATTCGTACACGTTATTTATCAATTTAACTCTAGAATTAAAGGATATACAACGAGAAACAACGTTTGACAACCTTTAAATAGTTTTAATAACTATCTCAAAAATTGTCGCTCTGATGCAAACAACTAATAAGTTATCTACTTAAATTTGTTGAACAAAACGACTTACGTATTTTAAGCATGCTAACCTTTAGCCCGGTAAGCAAATTAAAAAAAAAAAACGCAATATGTAGGCTACACGAGAACGGAGCCATCGAGTAACCAAAACAAATGCGTTAAACAAATTCGTACACGTTATTTATCAATTTAACTCTAGAATTAAAGGATATACAACGAGAAACAACGTTTGACAACCTTTAAACAGTTTTTAATAAATATCTCAAAAATTGTTGCTCTGATTGCAAACAAACTGATGAGTTATCTACTTAAATTTGTTGAACAAAACGACTTACGTATTTTAAGCATGCTAACCTTTAGCCCGGTAAGCAAATTAAAAAAAAAACGCAATATGTAGGGTACACGAGAACGGAGACGTCGAGTAAACAAAACAAATGCGTTAAACAAATTCGTACACGTTATTTATCAATTTAACTCTAGAATTAAAGGATATACAACGAGAAACAACGTTTGACAACCTTTAAACAGTTTTAATAACTATCTCAAAAATTGTCGCTCTGATGCAAACAACTAATAAGTTATCTACTTAAATTTGTTGAACAAAACGACTTACGTATTTTAAGCATGCTAACCTTTAGCCGGTAAGCAAAATTAAAAAAAAAAAAACGCAATATGTAGGCTACACGAGAACGGAGCCGTCGAGTAACCAAAACAAATGCGTTAAACAAATTCGTACACGTTATTTATCAATTTAACTCTAGAATTAAAGGATATACAACGAGAAACAACGTTTGACAACCTTTAAACAGTTTTAATAACTATCTCAAAAATTGTCGCTCTGATGCAAACAACTGATGAGTTATCTACTCGAATTTGTTGAACAAAACGACTTACGTATTTTAAGCATGCTAACCTTTAGCCGGTAAGCAAATCAAAAAAAAACGCAATATGTAGGCTACACGAGAACTGAGCCGTCGAGTAACAAAAAAAATGCGTTAAACAAATTCGTACACGTTATTTATCAATTTAACTCTAGAATTAAAGGATATACAACGAGAAACAACGTTTGACAACCTTTAAAACAGTTTTAATAACTATCTCAAAAATTGTCGCCTCTGATGCAACAACTGATGAGTTATCTACTCGAATTTGTTGAACAAAAACGACTTACATATTTTAAACATGCTAACCTTTAGCCCGGTAAGCAAATTAAAAAAAAAACGCAATATTTAGGCTACACGAGAACGGAGGCGTCGAGTAACCAAAACAAATGCGTTAAACAAATTCGTACACGTTATTTATCAATTTAACTCTAGAATTAAAGGATATACAACGAGAAACAACGTTTGACAACCTTTAAACAGTTTTTAATAACTATCTCAAAAATTGTCGCTCTGATGCAAACAACTGATGAGTTATCTACTTAAATTTGTTGAACAAAACGACTTACGTATTTTAAGCATGCTAACCTTTAGCCCGGGTAAGCAAATTAAAAAAAAACGCAATATGTAGGCTACACGAGAACGGAGACGTCGAGTAACCAAAACAAATGCGTTAAACAAATTCGTACACGTTATTTATCAATTTAACTCTAGAATTAAAGGATATACAACGAGAAACAACGTTTGACAACCTTTAAACAGTTTTAATAACTATCTCAAAAATTGTCGCTCTGATGTAAACAACTGATGAGTTATCTACTTAAATTTGTTGAACAAAACGACTTACGTATTTTAAGCATGCTAACCTTTAGCCCGGTAAGCAAATTTAAAAAAAAAACGCAATATGTAGGCTACACGAGAACGGAGACGTCGAGTAACCAAAACAAATGCGTTAAACAAATTCGTACACGTTATTTATCAATTTAACTCTAGAATTAAAGGATATACAACGAGAAACAACGTTTGACAACCTTTAAACAGTTTTAATAACTATCTCAAAATTGTCGCTCTGATGCAAACAACTGCTGAGTTATCTACTAAAATTTGTTGAACAAAAACGACTTACGTATTTTAAGCATGCTAACCTTTAGCCCGGTAAGCAAATTAAAAAAAAACGCAATATGTAGGCTACACGAGAACGGAAACGTCGAGTAACCAAAACAAATGCGTTAAACAAATTCGTACACGTTATTTGTCAATTTAACTCTAGAATTAAAGGATATACAACGAGAAACAACGTTTGACAACCTTTAAACAGTTTTAATAACTATCTCAAAAATTGTCGCTCTGATGCAAACAACTGATGAGTTATCTACTTAAATTTGTTGAACAAAACGACTTACGTATTTTAAGCATGCTAACCTTTAGCCCGGTAAGCAAATTAAAAAAAAAAACGCAATATGTAGGCTACACGAGAACGGAGACGTCGAGTAACCCAAACAAATGCGTTAAACAAATTCGTACACGTTATTTATCAATTTAACTCTAGAATTAAAGGATATACAACGAGAACAACGTTTGACAACCTTTAAACAGTTTTAATAAACTATCTCAAAAATTGTCGCTCTGATGCAAACAACTGAGGAGTTATCTACTTAAATTTGTTGAACAAAACGACTTACGTATTTTAAGCATGCTAACCTTTAGCCCGGTAAGCAAATTAAAAAAAAAAACGCAATATGTAGGCTACACGAGAACGGAGACTTCGAGTAACCAAAAACAAATGCGTTAAACAAATTCGTACACGTTATTTATCAATTTAACTCTAGAATTAAAGGATATACAACGAGAAACAACGTTTGACACCTTTAAACAGTTTTAATAACTATCTCAAAAATTGTCGCTCTTATGCAAACAACTGATGAGTCATCTACTTAAATTTGTTTAACAAAACGACTTACGTATTTTAAGCATGCTAACCTTTAGCCCGGTAAGCAAATTAAAAAAAAAAAACGCAATATGTAGGCTACACGAAAACTGAGCCGTCGAGTAACCAAAACAAATGCGTTAAACAAATTCGTACACGTTATTTATCAATTTAACTCTAGAAATTAAAGGATATACAACGAGAAACAACGTTTGACAACCTTTAAACAGTTTTAATAACTATCTCAAAAATCGTCGCTCTGATGCAAACAACTGAGGAGTTATCTACTTAAATTTGTTGAACAAAACGACTTACGTATTTTAAGCATGCTAACCTTTAGCCCGGTAAGCAAATTAAAAAAAAAAACGCAATATGTAGGCTACACGAGAACGGAGACGTCGAGTAACCAAAAGCAAATGCGTTAAACAAATTCGTACACGTTATTTATCAATTTAACTCTAGAATTAAAGGATATACAACGAGAAACAACGTTTGACAACCTTTAAACAGTTTTAATAACTATCTCAAAAATCGTCGCTCTGATGCAAACAACTGAGGAGTTATCTACTTAAATTTGTTGAACAAAACGACTTACGTATTTTAAGCATGCTAACCTTTAGCCCGGTAAGCAAATTAAAAAAAAAACGCAATATGTAGGCTACACGAGAACTGAGCCGTCGAGTAACCAAAACAAATACGTTAAACAAATTCGTACAAGTTATTTATCAATTTAACTCTAGAATTAGAGGATATACAACGAGAAACAACGTTTGACAACCTTTAAACAGTTTTAATAACTATCTCAAAAATTGTCGCTCTGATGCAAACAACTAATAAGTTATCTACTTACATTTGTTGAACAAAACGACTTACGTATTTTAAGCATGCTAACCTTTAGCCCGGTAAGCAAATTAAAAAAAAACGCAATATGTAGGCTACACGAGAACGGAGCCGTCGAGTAACCAAAACAAATGCGTTAAACAAATTCGTACACGTTATTTATCAATTTAACTCTAGAATTAGAGGATATACAACGAGAAACAACGTTTGACAACCTTTAAACAGTTTTAATAACTATCTCAAAAATTGTCGCTCTGATGCAAACAACTGATGAGTTATCTACTCGAATTTGTTGAACAAAACGACTTACGTATTTTAAGCATGCTAACCTTTAGCCCGGTAAGCAAATTAAAAAAAAAACGCAATATGTAGGGTACACGAGAACGGAGACGTCGAGTAAACAAAACAAATGCGTTAAACAAATTCGTACACGTTATTTATCAATTTAACTCTAGAATTAAAGGATATACAACGAGAAACAACGTTTGACAACCTTTAAACAGTTTTAATAACTATCTCAAAAATTGTCGCTCTGATGCAAACAACTAATAAGTTATCTACTTAAATTTGTTGAACAAAACGACTTACGTATTTTAAGCATGCTAACCTTTAGCCGGTAAGCAAATTAAAAAAAAAAACGCAATATGTAGGCTACACGAGAACGGAGCCGTCGAGTAACCAAAACAAATGCGTTAAACAAATTCGTACACGTTTATTTATCAATTTAACTCTAGAATTAAAGGATATACAACGAGAAACAACGTTTGACAACCTTTAAACAGTTTTAAAATAACTATCTCAAAAATTGTCGCTCTGATGCAAACAACTGATGAGTTATCTACTCGAATTTGTTGAACAAAACGACTTACGTATTTTAAGCATGCTAACCTTTAGCCCGGTAAGCAAATTAAAAAAAAAACGCAATATGTAGGCTACACGAGAACTGAGCCGTCGAGTAACCAAAAAAAATGCGTTAAACAAATTCGTACACGTTATTTATCAATTTAACTCTAGAATTAAAGGATATACAACGAGAAAACAACGTTTGACAACCTTTAAACAGTTTTAATAACTATCTCAAAAATTGTTGCTCTGATGCAAACAACTGATGAGTTATCTACTCGAATTTGTTGAACAAAACGACTTACATATTTTAAACATGCTAACCTTTAGCCCGGTAAGCAAATTAAAAAAAAAAACGCAATAATTTAGGCTACACGAGAACGGAGGCGTCGAGTAACCAAAACAAATGCGTTAAACAAATTCGTACACGTTATTTATCAATTTAACTCTAGAATTAAAGGATATACAACGAGAAACAACGTTTGACAACCTTTAAACAGTTTTAATAACTATCTCAAAAATTGTCGCTCTGATGCAAACAACTGATGAGTTATCTACTTAAATTTGTTGAACAAAACGACTTACGTATTTTAAGCATGCTAACCTTTAGCCCGGTAAGCAAAGTAAAAAAAAAACGCATATGTAGGCTACACGAGAACGGAGACGTCGAGTAACCAAAACAAATGCGTTAAACAAATTCGTACACGTTATTTATCAATTTAACTCTAGAATTAAAGGATATACAACGAGAAACAACGTTTGACAACCTTTAAACAGTTTTAATAACTATCTCAAAAATTGTCGCTCTGATGCAAACAACTGATGAGTTATCTACTTAAATTTGTTGAACAAAACGACTTACGTATTTTAAGCATGCTAACCTTTAGCCCGGTAAGCTAATTAAAAAAAAAACGCAATATGTAGGCTACACGAGAACGGAGACGTCGAGTAACCAAAACAAATGCGTTAAACAAATTCGTACACGTTATTTATCAATTTAACTCTAGAATTAAAGGATATACAACGAGAGAAACAACGTTTGACAACCTTTAAACAGTTTTAATAACTATCTCAAAAATTGTCGCTCTGATGCAAACAACTGCTGAGTTATCTACTAAAATTTGTTGAACAAAACGACTTACGTATTTTAAGCATGCTAACCTTTAGCCCGGTAAGCAAATTAAAAAAAAAACGCAATATGTAGGCTACACGAGAACGGAAACGTCGAGTAACCAAAACAAATGCGTTAAACAAATTCGTACACGTTATTTGTCAATTTAACTCTAGAATTAAAGGATATACAACGAGAAACAACGTTTGACAACCTTTAAACAGTTTTAATAACTATCTCAAAAATTGTCGCTCTGATGCAAACAACTGATGAGTTATCTACTTAAATTTGTTGAACAAAACGACTTACGTATTTTAAGCATGCTAACCTTTAGCACGGTAAGCAAATTAAAAAAAAAACGCAATATGTAGGCTACACGAGAACGGAGACGTCGAGTAACCCAAACAAATGCGTTAAACAAATTCGTACACGTTATTTATCAATTTAACTCTAGAATTAAAGGATATACAACGAGAAACAACGTTTGACAACCTTTAAACAGTTTTAATAACTATCTCAAAAATTGTCGCTCTGATGCAAACAACTGAGGAGTTATCTACTTAAATTTGTTGAACAAAACGACTTACGTATTTTAAGCATGCTAACCTTTAGCCCGGTAAGCAAATTAAAAAAAAAACGCAATATGTAGGCTACACGAGAACGGAGACGTCGAGTAACCAAAACAAATGCGTTAAACAAATTCGTACACGTTATTTATCAATTTAACTCTAGAATTAAAGGATATACAACGAGAAACAACGTTTGACAACCTTTAAACAGTTTTAATAACTATCTCAAAAATTGTCGCTCTGATGCAAACAACTGATGAGTTATCTACTTAAATTTGTTGAACAAAACGACTTACGTATTTTAAGCATGCTAACCTTTAGCACGGTAAGCAAATTAAAAAAAAAACGCAATATGTAGGCTACACGAGAACGGAGACGTCGAGTAACCCAAACAAATGCGTTAAACAAATTCGTACACGTTATTTATCAATTTAACTCTAGAATTAAAGGATATACAACGAGAAACAACGTTTGACAACCTTTAAACAGTTTTAATAACTATCTCAAAAATTGTCGCTCTGATGCAAACAACTGAGGAGTTATCTACTTAAATTTGTTGAACAAAACGACTTACGTATTTTAAGCATGCTAACCTTTAGCCCGGTAAGCAAATTAAAAAAAAAAAACGCAATATGTAGGCTACACGAGAACGGAGACGTCGAGTAACCAAAACAAATGCGTTAAACAAATTCGTACACGTTATTTATCAATTTAACTCTAGAATTAAAGGATATACAACGAGAAACAACGTTTGACAACCTTTAAACAGTTTTAATAACTATCCCAAAAATTGTCGCTCTGATGCAAACAACTGATGAGTTATCTACTTAAATTTGTTTAACAAAACGACTTACGTATTTTAAGATTGCTAACCTTTAGCCCGGTAAGCAAATTAAAAAAAAAACGCAATATGTAGGCTACACGAAAACTGAGCCGTCGAGTAACCAAAACAAATGCGTTAAACAAATTCGTACACGCTATTTATCAATTTAACTCTAGAATTAAAGGATATACAACGAGAAACAACGTTTGACAACCTTTAAACAGTTTTAATAACTATCTCAAAAATTGTCGCTCTGATGCAAACAACTGATGAGTTATCTACTCAAATTTGTTGAACAAAACGACTTACGTATTTTAAGCATGCTAACCTTTAGCCCGGTAAGCAAATTAAAAAAAAAACGCAATATGTAGGCTACACGAGAACGGAGACGTCGAGTAACTAAAACAAATGCGTTAAACAAATTCGTACACTTTATTTATCAATTTAACTCTAGAATTAAAGGATATACAACGAGAAACAACGTTTGACAACCTTTAAACAGTTTTAATAACTATCTCAAAAATTGTCGCTCTGATGCAAACAACTGACGAGTTATCTACTTAAATTTGTTGAACAAAACGACTTACGTATTTTAAGCATGCTAATCTTTAGCCCGGTAAGCAAATTAAAAAAAAAAAAGCAATATGTAGGCTACACGAGAACGGAGACGTCGAGTAACCAAAACAAATGCGTTAAACAAATTCGTACACGTTATTTATCAATTTAACTCTAGAATTAAAGGATATACAACGAGAAACAACGTTTGACAACCTTTAAACAGTTTTAATAACTATCTCAAAAATTGTCGCTCTGATGCAAACAACTGATGAGTTATCTACTTAAATTTGTTGAACAAAACGACTTACGTATTTTAAGCATGCTAACCTTTAGCCCGGTAAGCAAATTAAAAAAAAAACGCAATATGTAGGCTACACGAGTACTGAGCCGTCGAGTAACCAAAACAAATGCGTTAAAAAAATTCGTACACGTTATTTATCAATTTAACTCTAGAATTAAAGGATATACAACGAGAAACAACGTTTGACAATCTTTAAACAGTTTTAATAACTATCTCAAAAATCATCGCTCTGATGCAAACAACTGAGGAGTTATCTACTTAAATTTGTTGAACAAAACGACTTACGTATTTTAAGCATGCTAACCTTTAGCCCGGTAAGCAAATTAAAAAAAAAATGCAATATGTAGGCTACACGAGAACGGAGACGTCGAGTAAACAAAACAAATGCGTTAAACAAATTCGTACACGTTATTTATCAATTTAACTCTAGAATTAAAGGATATACAACGAGAAACAACGTTTGACAACCTTTAAACAGTTTTAATAAATATCTCAAAAATTGTCGCTCTGATGCAAACAACTGATGAGTTATCTACTTAAATTTGTTGAACAAAACGACTTACGTATTTTAAGCATGCTAACCTTTAGCCCGGTAAGCAAATTAAAAAAAAAACGCAATATGTAGGCTACACGAGAACGGAGACGTCGAGTAACCAAAACAAATGCGTTAAACAAATTCGTACACGTTATTTATCAATTTAACTCTAGAATTAAAGGATATACAACGAGAAACAACGTTTGACAACCTTTAAACAGTTTTAATAAATATCTCAAAAATTGTCGCTCTGATGCAAACAACTGATGAGTTATCTACTTAAATTTGTTGAACAAAACGACTTACGTATTTTAAGCATGCTAACCTTTAGCCCGGTAAGCAAATTAAAAAAAAAAACGTAATATGTAGGCTACACGAGAACGGAGACGTCGAGTAACCAAAACAAATGCGTTAAACAAATTCGTACACGTTATTTATCAATTTAACTCTAGAATTAAAGGATATACAACGAGAAACAACGTTTGACAACCTTTAAACAGTTTTAATAACTATCTCAAAAATTGTCGCTCTGATGCAAACAACTGATGAGTTATCTACTCAAATTTGTTGAACAAAACGACTTACGTATTTTAAGCATGCTAACCTTTAGCCCGGTAAGCAAATTAAAAAAAAAACGCAATATGTAGGCTACACGAGAACGGAGACGTCGAGTAACCAAAACAAATGCGTTAAACAAATTCGTACACGTTATTTATCAATTTAACTCTAGAATTAAAGGATATGCAACGAGAAACAACGTTTGACAACCTTTAAACAGTTTTAATAACTATCTCAAAAATTGTCGCTCTGATGCAAACAACTGAGGAGTTATCTACTTAAATTTGTTGAACAAAACGACTTACGTATTTTAAGCATGCTAACCTTTAGCCCGGTAAGCAAATTAAAAAAAAAACGCAATATGTAAGCTACACGAGAACGGAGACGTCGAGTAACCAAAACAAATGCGTTAAACAAATTCGTACACGTTATTTATCAATTTAACTCTAGAATTAAAGGATATGCAACGAGAAACAACGTTTGACAACCTTTAAACAGTTTTAATAACTATCTCAAAAATTGTCGCTCTGATGCAAACAACTGAGGAGTTATCTACTTAAATTTGTTGAACAAAACGACTTACGTATTTTAAGCATGCTAACCTTTAGCCCGGTAAGCAAATTAAAAAAAAAACGCAATATGTAGGCTACACGAGAACTGAGCCGTCGAGTAACCAAAACAAATGCGTTAAACAAATTCGTACACGTTATTTATCAATTTAACTCTAGAATTAAAGGATATACAACGAGAAACAACGTTTGACAACCTTTAAACAGTTTTAATAGCTATCTCAAAAATTGTCGCTCTGATGCAAACAACTGATGAGTTATCTACTTAAATTTGTTGAACAAAACGACTTACGTATTTTAAGCATGCTAACCTTTAGCCCGGTAAGCAAATTAAAAAAAAAAACGTAATATGTAGGCTACACGAGAACGGAGACGTCGAGTAACCAAAACAAATGCGTTAAACAAATTCGTACACGTTATTTATCAATTTAACTCTAGAATTAAAGGATATACAACGAGAAACAACGTTTGACAACCTTTAAACAGTTTTAATAACTATCTCAAAAATTGTCGCTCTGATGCAAACAACTGATGAGTTATCTACTCAAATTTGTTGAACAAAACGACTTACGTATTTTAAGCATGCTAACCTTTAGCCCGGTAAGCAAATTAAAAAAAAAACGCAATATGTAGGCTACACGAGAACGGAGACGTCGAGTAACCAAAACAAATGCGTTAAACAAATTCGTACACGTTATTTATCAATTTAACCCTAGAATTAAAGGATATGCAACGAGAAACAACGTTTGACAACCTTTAAACAGTTTTAATAACTATCTCAAAAATTGTCGCTCTGATGCAAACAACTGAGGAGTTATCTACTTAAATTTGTTGAACAAAACGACTTACGTATTTTAAGCATGCTAACCTTTAGCCCGGTAAGCAAATTAAAAAAAAAAACGCAATATGTAAGCTACACGAGAACGGAGACGTCGAGTAACCAAAACAAATGCGTTAAACAAATTCGTACACGTTATTTATCAATTTAACTCTAGAATTAAAGGATATGCAACGAGAAACAACGTTTGACAACCTTTAAACAGTTTTAATAACTATCTCAAAAATTGTCGCTCTGATGCAAACAACTGAGGAGTTATCTACTTAAATTTGTTGAACAAAACAACTTACGTATTTTAAGCATGCTAACCTTTAGCCCGGTAAGCAAATTAAAAAAAAAACGCAATATGTAGGCTACACGAGAACTGAGCCGTCGAGTAACCAAAACAAATGCGTTAAACAAATTCGTACACGTTATTTATCAATTTAACTCTAGAATTAAAGGATATACAACGAGAAACAACGTTTGACAACCTTTAAACAGTTTTAATAGCTATCTCAAAAATTGTCGCTCTGATGCAAACAACTGATGAGTTATCTACTTAAATTTGTTGAACAAAACGACTTATGTAATTTAAGCATGCTAACCTTTAGCCCGGTAAGCAAATTATAAAAAACACGCAATATGTAGGCTACACGAGAACGGAGACGTCGAGTAACCAAAACAAATGCGTTAAACAAATTCGTACACGTTATTTATCAATTTAACTCTAGAATTAAAGGATATACAACGAGAAACAACGTTTGACAACCTTTAAACAGTTTTAATAACTATCTCAAAAATTGTCGCTCTGATGCAAACAACTGATGAGTTATCTACTTAAATTTGTTGAACAAAACGACTTACGTATTTTAAGCATGCTAACCTTTAGCCCGGTAAGCAAATTAAAAAAAAAAACGCAATATGTAGGCTACACGAGAACGGAGACGTCGAGTAACCAAAACAAATGCGTTAAACAAATTCGTACACGTTATTTATCAATTTAACTCTAGAATTAAAGGATATGCAACGAGAAACAACGTTTGACAACCTTTAAACAGTTTTAATAACTATCTCAAAAATTGTCGCTCTGATGCAAACAACTGAGGAGTTATCTACTTAAATTTGTTGAACAAAACGACTTACGTATTTTAAGCATGCTAACCTTTAGCCCGGTAAGCAAATTAAAAAAAAAACGCAATATGTAGGCTACACGAGAACGGAGACGTCGAGTAACCAAAACAAATGCGTTAAACAAATTCGTACACGTTATTTATCAATTTAACTCTAGAATTAAAGGATATACAACGAGAAACAACGTTTGACAACCTTTAAACAGTTTTAATAACTATCTCAAAAATTGTCGCTCTGATGCATACAACTGATGAGTTATCTACTTAAATTTGTTGAACAAAACGACTTATGTATTTTCAGCATGCTAACCTTTAGCCCGGTAAGCAAATTAAAAAAAAAACGCAATATGTAGGCTACACGAGAACGAAGACGTCGAGTAACCAAAACAAATGCGTTAAACAAATTCGTACACGTTATTTATCAATTTAACTCTAGAATTAAAGGATATACAACGAGAAACAACGTTTGACAACCTTTAAACAGTTTTAATAACTATCTCAAAAATTGTCGCTCTGATGCAAACAACTGATGAGTTATCTATTTAAATTTGTTGAACAAAACGACTTACGTATTTTAAGCATGCTAACCTTTAGCCCGGTAAGCAAATTAAAAAAAAAACGCAATATGTAGGCTACACGAGAACGGAGACGTCGAGTAACCAAAACAAATGCGTTAAACAAATTCGTACACGTTATTTATCAATTTAACTCTAGAATTAAAGGATATGCAACGAGAAACAACGTTTGACAACCTTTAAACAGTTTTAATAACTATCTCAAAAATTGTCGCTCTGATGCAAACAACTGAGGAGTTATCTACTTAAATTTGTTGAACAAAACGACTTACGTATTTTAAGCATGCTAACCTTTAGCCCGGTAAGCAAATTAAAAAAAAAAACGCAATATGTAGGCTACACGAGAACTGAGCCGTCGAGTAACCAAAACAAATGCGTTAAACAAATTCGTACACGTTATTTATCAATTTAACTCTAGAATTAAAGGATATACAACGAGAAACAACGTTTGACAACCTTTAAACAGTTTTAATAGCTATCTCAAAAATTGTCGCTCTGACAAAGAGTATATATTTGTTAAGAGGCGTCACTCGATACTTTGTTGTTGCCAAAGCAACCCTGTCATGTCTAATGTGATTCTCAAGGAAGTTTTATTTAGTTTTTTTAAATTTAATCCTATATAGTTATGCGGTAAAGTGACTTTGCATAATTACGATTTTTGGAAAGAGAATTAATTAATTAATTTAATACAATCAATAAAATAAACACAAATACCCCACGAAAATGTATAGAAGGCGTTTTTATAAATACATCTGATAAAAAAAACCAACAACTACCTTGAGAAAACATCGAGTAATTTGCTTTGGCAACAACAAAGTATCGAGTGACGCCTCTTAACAAATATATACTCTTTGGCTCTGATGCAAACAACTGATGAGTTATCTACTTAAATTTGTTGAACAAAACGACTTACGTATTTTAAGCATGCTAACCTTTAGCCCGGTAAGCAAATTAAAAAAAAAAACGTAATATGTAGGCTACACGAGAACGGAGACGTCGAGTAACCAAAACAAATGCGTTAAACAAATTCGTACACGTTATTTATCAATTTAACTCTAGAATTAAAGGATATACAACGAGAAACAACGTTTGACAACCTTTAAACAGTTTTAATAACTATCTCAAAAATTGTCGCTCTGATGCAAACAACTGATGAGTTATCTACTCAAATTTGTTGAACAAAACGACTTACGTATTTTAAGCATGCTAACCTTTAGCCCGGTAAGCAAATTAAAAAAAAAACGCAATATGTAGGCTACACGAGAACGGAGACGTCGAGTAACCAAAACAAATGCCTTAAACAAATTCGTACACGTTATTTATCAATTTAACTCTAGAATTAAAGGATATACAACGAGAAACAACGTTTGACAACCTTTAAACAGTTTTAATAACTATCTCAAAAATCGTCGCTCTGATGCAAACAACTGAGGAGTTATCTACTTAAATTTGTTGAACAAAACGACTTACATATTTTAAGCATGCTAACCTTTAGCCCGGTAAGCAAATTAAAAAAAAAACGCAATATGTAGGCTACACGAGAACGGAGACGTCGAGTAACCAAAACAAATGCGTTAAACAAATTCGTACACGTTATTTATCAATTTAACTCTAGAATTAAAGGATATACAACGAGAAACAACGTTTGACAACCTTTAAACAGTTTTAATAACTATCTCAAAAATCGTCGCTCTGATGCAAACAACTGAGGAGTTATCTACTTAAATTTGTTGAACAAAACGACTTACGTATTTTAAGCATGCTAACCTTTAGCCCGGTAAGCAAATTAAAAAAAAAACGCAATATGTAGGCTACACGAGAACTGAGCCGTCGAGTAACCAAAACAAATGCGTTAAACAAATTCGTACACGTTATTTATCAATTTAACTCTAGAATTAAAGGATATACAACGAGAAACAACGTTTGACAACCTTTAAACAGTTTTAATAACTATCTCAAAAATTTTCGCTCTGATGCAAACAACTGATGAGTTATCTACTTAAATTTGTTGAACAAAACGACTTACGTATTTTAAGCATGCTAACCTTTAGCCCGGTAAGCAAATTAAAAAAAAAAACGCAATATGTAGGCTACACGAGAACGGAGACGTCGAGTAAACAAAACAAATGCGTTAAACAAATTCGTACACGTTATTTATCAATTTAACTCTAGAATTAAAGGATATACAACGAGAAACAACGTTTGACAACCTTTAAACAGTTTTAATAACTATCTCAAAAATTGTCGCTCTGATGCAAACAACTGATAAGTTATCTACTTAAATTTGTTGAACAAAACGACTTACGTATTTTAAGCATGCTAACCTTTAGCCCGGTAAGCAAATTAAAAAAAAAAACGCAATATGTAGGCTACACGAGAACGGAGCCGTCGAGTAACCAACACAAATGCGTTAAACAAATTCGTACACGCTATTTATCAATTTAACTCTAGAATTAAAGGATATACAACGAGAAACAACGTTTGACAACCTTTAAACAGTTTTAATAACTATCTCAAAAATCGTCGCTCTGATGCAAACAACTGAGGAGTTATCTACTTAAATTTGTTGAACAAAACGACTTACGTATTTTAAGCATGCTAACCTTTAGCCCGGTAAGCAAATTAAAAAAAAAACGCAATATGTAGGCTACACGAGAACTGAGCCGTCGAGTAACCAAAACAAATGCGTTAAACAAATTCGTACACGCTATTTATCAATTTAACTCTAGAATTAAAGGATATACAACGAGAAACAACGTTTGACAACCTTTAAACAGTTTTAATAACTATCTCAAAAATTGTCGCTCTGATGCAAACAACTGATGAGTTATCTACTTAAATTTGTTGAACAAAACGACTTACGTATTTTAAGCATGCTAACCTTTAGCCCGGTAAGCAAATTAAAAAAAAAACGCAATATGTAGGCTACACGAGAACGGAGACGTCGAGTAAACAAAACAAATGCGTTAAACAAATTCGTACACGTTATTTATCAATTTAACTCTAGAATTAAAGGATATACAACGAGAAACAACGTTTGACAACCTTTAAACAGTTTTAATAACTATCTCAAAAATTGTCGCTCTGATGCAAACAACTGAAAAGTTATCTACTTAAATTTGTTGAACAAAACGACTTACGTATTTTAAGCATGCTAACCTTTAGCCCGGTAAGCAAATTAAAAAAAAAAACGCAATATGTAGGCTACACGAGAACGGAGCCGTCGAGTAACCAAAACAAATGCGTTAAACAAATTCGTACACGTTATTTATCAATTTAACTCTAGAATTAAAGGATATACAACGAGAAACAACGTTTGACAACCTTTAAACAGTTTTAATAACTATCTCAAAAATTGTCGCTCTGATGCAAACAGCTGATGAGTTATCTACTCAAATTTGTTGAACAAAACGACTTACGTATTTTAAGCATGCTAACCTTTAGCCCGGTAAGCAAATTAAAAAAAAACGCAATATGTAGGCTACACGAGAACGGAGACGTCGAGTAACCAAAACAAATGCGTTAAACAAATTCGTACACGTTATTTATCAATTTAACTCTAGAATTAAAGGATATACAACGAGAAACAACGTTTGACAACCTTTAAACAGTTTTAATAACTATCTCAAAAATTGTCGCTCTGATGCAAACAACTGATGAGTTATCTACTTAAATTTGTTGAACAAAACGACTTACGTATTTTAAGCATGCTAACTTTTAGCCCGGTAAGCAAATTAAAAAAAAAACGCAATATGTAGGCTACACGAGAACTGAGCCGTCGAGTAACCAAAACAAATGCGTTAAACAAATTCGTACACGTTATTTATCAATTTAACTCTAGAATTAAAGGATATACAACGAGAAACAACGTTTGACAATCTTTAAACAGTTTTAATAACTATCTCAAAAATCGTCGCTCTGATGCAAACAACTGAGGAGTTATCTACTTAAATTTGTTGAACAAAACGACTTACGTATTTTAAGCATGCTAACCTTTAGCCCGGTAAGCAAATTAAAAAAAAACGCAATATGTAGGCTACACGAGAACGGAGACGTCGAGTAAACAAAACAAATGCGTTAAACAAATTCGTACACGTTATTTATCAATTTAACTCTAGAATTAAAGGATATACAACGAGAAACAACGTTTGACAACCTTTAAACAGTTTTAATAAATATCTCAAAAATTGGCGCTCTGATGCAAACAACTGATGAGTTATCTACTTAAATTTGTTGAACAAAACGACTTACGTATTTTAAGCATGCTAACCTTTAGCCCGGTAAGCAAATTAAAAAAAAAACGCAATATGTAGGCTACACGAGAACGGAGACGTCGAGTAACCAAAACAAATGCGTTAAACAAATTCGTACACGTTATTTATCAATTTAACTCTAGAATTAAAGGATATACAACGAGAAACAACGTTTGACAACCTTTAAACAGTTTTAATAACTATCTCAAAAATTGTCGCTCTGATGCAAACAACTGCTGAGTTATCTACTAAAATTTGTTGAACAAAACGACTTACGTATTTTAAGCATGCTAACCTTTAGCCCGGTAAGCAATTAAAAAAAAAACGCAATATGTAGGCTACACGAGAACGGAGACGTCGAGTAACCAAAACAAATGCGTTAAACAAATTCGTACACGTTATTTATCAATTTAACTCTAGAATTAAAGGATATACAACGAGAAACAACGTTTGACAACCTTTAAACAGTTTTAATAACTATCTCAAAAATTGTCGCTCTGATGCAAACAACTGATGAGTTATCTACTTAAATTTGTTGAACAAAACGACTTACGTATTTTAAGCATGCTAACCTTTAGCCCGGTAAGCAAATTAAAAAAAAAACGCAATATGTAGGCTACAAGAGAACGGAGACGTCGAGAAACCAAAACAAATGCGTTAAACAAATTCCTACACGTTATTTATCAATTTAACTCTAGAATTAAAGGATATACAACGAGAAACAACGTTTGACAACCTTTAAACAGTTTTAATAACTATCTCAAAAATTGTCGCTCTGATGCAAACAACTGATGAGTTATCTACTTAAATTTGTTGAACAAAACGACTTACGTATTTTAAGCATGCTAACCTTTAGCCCGGTAAGCAAATTAAAAAAAAAAACGCAATATGTAGGCTACAGGAGAACTGAGCCGTCGAGTAACCAAAACAAATGCGTTAAACAAATTCGTACACGTTATTTATCAATTTAACTCTAGAATTAAAGGATATACAACGAGAAACAACGTTTGACAACCTTTAAACAGTTTTAATAACTATCTCAAAAATTGTCGCTCTGATGCAAACAACTGATGAGTTATCTACACAAATTTGTTGAACAAAACGACTTACGTATTTTAAGCATGCTAACCTTTAGCCCGGTAAGCAAATTAAAAAAAAAACGCAATATGTAGGCTACACGAGAACTGAGCCGTCGAGTAACCAAAACAAATGCGTTAAACATATTCGTACACGTTATTTATCGATTTAACTCTAGAATTAAAGGATATACAACGAGAAACAACGTTTGACAACCTTTAAACAGTTTTAATAACTATCTCAAAAATTGTCGCTCTGATGCAAACAACTGAGGAGTTATCTACTTAAATTTGTTGAACAAAACGACTTACGTATTTTAAGCATGCTAACCTTTAGCCCGGTAAGCAAATTAAAAAAAAACGCAATATGTAGGCTACACGAGAACGGAGACTTCGAGTAACCAAACCAAATGCGTTAAACAAATTCGTACACGTTATTTATCAATTTAACTCTAGAATTAAAGGATATACAACGAGAAACAACGTTTGACAACCTTTAAACCGTTTTAATAACTATCTCAAAAATTGTCGCTCTGATGCAAACAACTGATGAGTTATCTACTTAAATTTGTCGAACAAAACGACTTACGTATTTTAAGCACGCTAACCTTTAGCCCGGTAAGCAAATTAAAAAAAAAACGCAATATGTAGGCTACACGAGAACGGAGACGTCGAGTAACCAAAACAAATGCGTTAAACAAATTCGTACACGTTATTTATCAATTTAACTCTAGAATTAAAGGATATACAACGAGAAACAACGTTTGACAACCTTTAAACAGTTTTAATAACTATCTCAAAAGTTGTCGCTCTGATGCAAACAACTGATGAGTTATCTACTTAAATTTGTTGAACAAAACGACTTACGTATTTTAAGCATGCTAACCTTTAGCCCGGTAAGCAAATTAAAAAAAAACGCAATATGTAGGCTACACGAGAACGGAGACGTCGAGTAACCAAAACAAATGCGTTAAACAAATTCGTACACGTTATTTATCAATTTAACTCTAGAATTAAAGGATATACAACGAGAAACAACGTTTGACAACCTTTACACAGTTTTAATAACTATCTCAAAAATTGTCGCTCTGATGCAAACAACTGAGGAGTTATCTACTTAAATTTGTTGAACAAAACGACTTACGTATTTTAAGCATGCTAACCTTTAGCCCGGTAAGCAAATTAAAAAAAAAACGCAATATGTAGGCTACAAGAGAACGGAGCCGTCGGGTAACCAAAACAAATGCGTTAAACAAATTCGTACACGTTATTTATCAATTTAACTCTAGAATCAAAGGATATACAACGAGAAACAACGTTTGACAACCTTTAAACAGTTTTAATAACTATCTCAAAAATTGTCGCTCTGATGCAAGCAACTGAGGAGTTATCTACTTAAATTTGTTGAACAAAACGACTTACGTATTTTAATCATGCTAACCTTTAGCCCGGTAAGCAAATTAAAAAAAAAACGCAATATGTAGGCTACACGAGAACGGAGACGTCGAGTAACCAAAACAAATGCGTTAAACAAATTCGTACACGTTATTTATCAATTTAACTCTAGAATTAAAGGATATACAACGAGAAACAACGTTTGACAACCTTTAAACAGTTTTAATAACTATCTCAAAAATTGTCGCTCTGATGCAAACAACTGAGGAGTTATCTACTTAAATTTGTTGAACAAAACGACTTACGTATTTTAAGCATGCTAACCTTTAGCCCGGTAAGCAAATTAAAAAAAAAACGCAATATGTAGGCTACACGAGAACGGAGACGTCGAGTAACCAAAACAAATGCGTTAAACAAATTCGTAAACGTTATTTATCAATTTAACTCTAGAATTAAAGGATATACAACGAGAAACAACGTTTGACAACCTTTAAACAGTTTTAATAACTATCTCAAAAATTGTCGCTCTGATGCAAACAACTGATGAGTTATCTACTCAAATTTGTTGAACAAAACGACTTACGTATTTTAAGCATGCTAACCTTTAGCCCGGTAAGCAAATTAAAAAAAAAACGCAATATGTAGGCTACACGAGAACTGAGCCGTCGAGTAACCAAAACAAATGCGTTAAACAAATTCGTACACGTTATTTATCAATTTAACTCTAGAATTAAAGGATATACAACGAGAAACAACGTTTGACAACCTTTAAACAGTTTTAATAACTATCTCAAAAATTGTCGCTCTGATGCAAACAACTGATGAGTTATCTACTCAAATTTGTTGAACAAAACGACTTACATATTTTAAGCATGCTAACCTTTAGCCCGGTAAGCAAATTAAAAAAAAAAACGCAATATGTAGGCTACACGAGAACGGAGCCGTCGAGTAACCAAAACAAATGCGTTAAACAAATTCGTACACGTTATTTATCAATTTAACTCTAGAATTAAAGGATATACAACGAGAAACAACGTTTGACAACCTTTAAACAGTTTTAATAACTATCTCAAAAATCGTCGCTCTGATGCAAACAACTGAGGAGTTATCTACTAAAATTTGTTGAACAAAACGACTTACGTATTTTAAGCATGCTAACCTTTAGCCCGGTAAGCAAATTAAAAAAAACGCAATATGTAGGCTACACGAGAACGGAGACGTCGAGTAACCAAAACAAATGCGTTAAACAAATTCGTACACGTTATATATCAATTTAACTCTAGAATTAAAGGATATACAACGAGAAACAACGTTTGACAACCTTTAAACAGTTTTAATAACTATCTCAAAAATCGTCGCTCTGATGCAAACAACTGAGGAGTTATCTACTTAAATTTGTTGAACAAAACGACTTACGTATTTTAAGCATGCTAACCTTTAGCCCGGTAAGCAAATTAAAAAAAAAAACGCAATATGTAGGCTACACGAGAACGGAGACGTCGAGTAACCAAAACAAATGCGTTAAACAAATTCGTACACGTTATTTATCAATTTAACTCTAGAATTAAAGGATATACATCGAGAAACAACGTTCGACAACCTTTAAACAGTTTTAATGACTATCTCAAAAATTGTCGCTCTGATGCAAACAACTGATGAGTTATCTACTTAAATTTGTTGAACAAAACGACTTACGTATTTTAAGCATGCTAACCTTTAGCCCGGTAAGCAAATTAAAAAAAAAACGCAATATGTAGGCTACACGAGAACGGAGCCGTCGAGTAACCAAAACAAATGCGTTAAACAAATTCGTACACGTTATTTATCAATTTAACTCTAAAATTAAAGGATATACAACGAGAAACAACGTTTGACAACCTTTAAACAGTTTTAATAACTATCTCAAAAATCGTCGCTCTGATGCAAACAACTGAGGAGTTATCTACTAAAATTTGTTGAACAAAACGACTTACGTATTTTAAGCATGCTAACCTTTAGCCCGGTAAGCAAATTAAAAAAAAAACGCAATATGTAGGCTACAGGAGAACGGAGACGTCGAGTAACCAAAACAAATGCGTTAAACAAATTCGTACACGTTATTTATCAATTTAACTCTAGAATTAAAGGATATACAACGAGAAACAACGTTTGACAACCTTTAAACAGTTTTAATAACTATCTCAAAAATCGTCGCTCTGATGCAAACAACTGAGGAGTTATCTACTTAAATTTGTTGAACAAAACGACTTACGTATTTTAAGCATGCTAACCTTTAGCCCGGTAAGCAAATTAAAAAAAAAAAACGCAATATGTAGGCTACACGAGAACGGAGACGGCGAGTAACCAAAACAAATGCGTTAAACAAATTCGTACACGTTATTTATCAATTTAACTCTAGAATTAAAGGATATACATCGAGAAACAACGTTTGACAACCTTTAAACAGTTTTAATTACTATCTCAAAAATTGTCGCTCTGATGCAAACAACTGATGAGTTATCTACTTAAATTTGTTGAACAAAACGACTTACGTATTTTAAGCATGCTAACCTTTAGCCCGGTAAGCAAATTAAAAAAAAACGCAATATGTAGGCTACACGAGAACGGAGACGTCGAGTAAACAAAACAAATGCGTTAAACAAATTCGTACACGTTATTTATCAATTTGACTCTAGAGTTAAAGGATATACAACGAGAAACAACGTTTGACAACCTTTAAACAGTTTTAATAACTATCTCAAAAATTGTCGCTCTGATGCAAACAACTGATGAGTTATCTACTTAAATTTGTTGAACAAAACGACTGACGTATTTTAAGCATGCTAACCTTTAGCCCGGTAAGCAAATTAAAAAAAAAACGCAATATGTAGGCTACACGAGAACGGAGACGTCGAGTAACCAAAACAAATGCGTTAAACAAATTCGTACACGTTATTTATCAATTTAACTCTAGAATTAAAGGATATACAACGAGAAACAACGTTTGACAACCTTTAAACAGTTTTAATAACTATCTCAAAAATTGTCGCTCTGATGCAAACAACTGATGAGTTATCTACTCAAATTTGTTGAACAAAACGACTTACGTATTTTAAGCATGCTAACCTTTAGCCCGGTAAGCAAATTAAAAAAAAAAACGCAATATGTAGGCTACACGAGAACGGAGACGTCGAGTAACCAAAACAAATGCGTTAAACAAATTCGTACACGTTATTTATCTATTTAACTCTAGAATTAAAGGATATACAACGAGAAACAACGTTTGACAACCTTTAAACAGTTTTAATAACTATCTCAAAAATTGTCGCTCTGATGCAAACAACTGATGAGTTATCTACTTAAATTTGTTGAAAAAAACGACTTACGTATTTTAAGCATGCCAACATTTAGCCCGGTAAGCAAATTAAAAAAAAAACGCAATATGTAGGCTACACGAGAACGGAGCCGTCGAGTAACCAAACCAAATGCGTTAAACAAATTCGTACACGTTATTTATCAATTTAACTCTAGAATTAAAGGATATACAACGAGAAACAACGTTTGACAACCTTTAAACAGTTTTAATAACTATCTCAAAAATCGTCGCTCTGATGCAAACAACTGAGGAGTTATCTACTTAATTTTGTTGAACAAAACGACTTACGTATTTTAAGCATGCTAACCTTTAGCCCGGTAAGCAAATTAAAAAAAAAACGCAATATGTAGGCTACACGAGAACGGAGACGTCGAGTAACCAAAACAAATGCGTTAAACAAATTCGTACACGTTATTTATCAATTTAACTCTAGAATTAAAGGATATACAACGAGAAACAACGTTTGACAACCTTTAAACAGTTTTAATAACTATCTCAAAAATCGTCGCTCTGATGCAAACAAATGAGGAGTTATCTACTTAAATTTGTTGAACAAAACGACTTACATATTTTAAGCATGCTAACCTTTAGCCCGGTAAGCAAATTAAAAAAAAAACGCAATATGTAGGCTACACGAGAACGGAGACGTCGAGTAACCAAAACAAATGCGTTAAACAAATTCGTACACGTTATTTATCAATTTAACTCTAGAATTAAAGGATATACAACGAGAAACAACGTTTGACAACCTTTAAACAGTTTTAATAACTATCTCAAAAATCGTCGCTCTGATGCAAACAACTGAGGAGTTATCTACTTAAATTTGTTGAACAAAACGACTTACGTATTTTAAGCATGCTAACCTTTAGCCCGGTAAGCAAATTAAAAAAAAAACGCAATATGTAGGCTACACGAGAACTGAGCCGTCGAGTAACCAAAACAAATGCGTTAAACAAATTCGTACACGTTATTTATCAATTTAACTCTAGACTTAAAGGATATACAACGAGAAACAACGTTTGACAACCTTTAAACAGTTTTAATAACTATCTCAAAAATTATCGCTCTGATGCAAACAACTGATGAGTTATCTACTTAAATATGATGAACAAAACGACTTACGTATTTTAAACATGCTAACCTTTAGCCCGGTAAGCAGATTAAAAAAAAAACGCAATATGTAGGCTACACGAGAACGGAGACGTCGAGTAACCAAAACAAATGCGTTAAACAAATTCGTACACGTTATTTATCAATTTAACTCTAGAATTAAAGGATATACAACGAGAAACAACGTTTGACAACCTTTAAACAGTTTTAATAACTATCTCAAAAATTATCGCTCTGATGCAAACAACTGATGAGTTATCTACTTAAATTTGATGAACAAAACGACTTACGTATTTTAAACATGCTAACCTTTAGCCCGGTAAGCAAATTAAAAAAAAAACGCAATATGTAGGCTACACGAGAACGGAGACGTCGAGTAACCAAAACAAATGCGTTAAACAAATTCGTACACGTTATTTATCAATTTAACTCTAGAATTAAAGGATATACAACGAGAAACAACGTTTGACAACCTTTAAACAGTTTTAATAACTATCTCAAAAATTGTCGCTCTGATGCAAACAACTGATGAGTTATCTACTTAAATTTGTTGAACAAAACGACTTACGTATTTTAAACATGCTAACCTTTAGCCCGGTAAGCAAAGTAAAAAAAAAAACGCAATATGTAGGCTACACGAGAACGGAGACGTCGAGTAACCAAAACAAATGCGTTAAACAAATTCGTACACGTTATTTATCAATTTAACTCTAGAATTAAAGGATATACAACGAGAAACAACGTTTGACAACCTTTAAACAGTTTTAATAACTATCTCAAAAATTATCGCTCTGATGCAAACAACTGATGAGTTATCTACTTAAATTTGATGAACAAAACGACTTACGTATTTTAAACATGCTAACCTTTGGCCCGGTAAGCAAACTAAAAAAAAACGCAATATGTAGGCTACACGAGAACGGAGACGTCGAGTAACCAAAACAAATGCGTTAAACAAATTCGTACACGTTATTTATCAATTTAACTCTAGAATTAAAGGATATACAACGAGAAACAACGTTTGACAACCTTTAAACAGTTTTAATTACTATCTCAAAAATTGTCGCTCTGATGCAAACAACTGATGAGTTATCTACTTAATTTGTTGAACAAAACGACTTACGTATTTTAAGCATGCTAACCTTTAGCCCGGTAAGCAAATTAAAAAAAAAAAACGCAATATGTAGGCTACACGAGAACGGAGACGTCGAGTAACCAAAACAAATGCGTTAAACAAATTCGTACACGTTATTTATCAATTTAACTCTAGAATTAAAGGATATACATCGAGAAACAACGTTTGACAACCTTTAAACAGTTTTAATTACTATCTCAAAAATTGTCGCTCTGATGCAAACAACTGATGAGTTATCTACTTAAATTTGTTGAACAAAACGACTTACGTATTTTAAGCATGCTAACCTTTAGCCCGGTAAGCAAATTAAAAAAAAAAACGCAATATGTAGGCTACACGAGAACGGAGACGTCGAGTAAACAAAACAAATGCGTTAAACAAATTCGTACACGTTATTTATCAATTTGACTCTAGAATTAAAGGATATACAACGAGAAACAACGTTTGACAACCTTTAAACAGTTTTAATAACTATCTCAAAAATTGTCGCTCTGATGCAAACAACTGATGAGTTATCTACTTAAATTTGTTGAACAAAACGACTGACGTATTTTAAGCATGCTAACCTTTAGCCCGGTAAGCAAATTAAAAAAAAAAACGCAATATGTAGGCTACACGAGAACGGAGACGTCGAGTAACCAAAACAAATGCGTTAAACAAATTCGTACACGTTATTTATCAATTTAACTCTAGAATTAAAGGATATACAACGAGAAACAACGTTTGACAACCTTTAAACAGTTTTAATAACTATCTCAAAAATTGTCGCTCTGATGCAAACAACTGATGAGTTATCTACTTAAATTTGTTGAACAAAACGACTTACGTATTTTAAGCATGCTAACCTTTAGCCCGGTAAGCAAATTAAAAAAAAAACGCAATATGTAGGCTACACGAGAACGGAGACGTCGAGTAACCAAAATAAATGCGTTAAACAAATTCGTACACGTTATTTATCAATTTAACTCTAGAATTAAAGGATATACAACGAGAAACAACGTTTGACAACCTTTAAACAGTTTTAATAACTATCTCAAAAATTGTCGCTCTGATGCAAACAACTGATGAGTTATCTACTCTAATTTGTTGAACAAAACGACTTACGTATTTTAAGCATGCTAACCTTTAGCCCGGTAAGCAAATTAAAAAAAAAACGCAATATGTAGGCTACACGAGAACGGCGACGTCGAGTAACCAAAATAAATGCGTTAAACAAATTCGTACACGTTATTTATCAATTTAACTCTAGAATTAAAGGATATACAACGAGAAACAACGTTTGACAACCTTTAAACAGTTTTAATAACTATCTCAAAAATTGTCGCTCTGATGCAAACAACTGATGAGTTATCTACTTAAATTTGTTGAACAAAACGACTTACGTATTTTAAGCATGCTAACCTTTAGCCCGGTAAGCAAATTAAAAAAAAAACGCAATATGTAGGCTACACGAGAACGGAGACGTCGAGTAACCAAAATAAATGCGTTAAACAAATTCGTACACGTTATTTATCAATTTAACTCTAGAATTAAAGGATATACAACGAGAAACAACGTTTGACAACCTTTAAACAGTTTTAATAACTATCTCAAAAATTGTCGCTCTGATGCAAACAACTGATGAGTTATCTACTCTAATTTGTTGAACAAAACGACTTACGTATTTTAAGCATGCTAACCTTTAGCCCGGTAAGCAAATTAAAAAAAAAACGCAATATGTAGGCTACACGAGAACGGAGACGTCGAGTAACCAAAACAAATGCGTTAAACAAATTCGTACACGTTATTTATCAATTTAACTCTAGAATTAAAGGATATACAACGAGAAACAACGTTTGACAACCTTTAAACAGTTTTAATAACTATCTCAAAAATTGTCGCTCTGATGCAAACAACTGATGAGTTATCTACTTAAATTTGTTGAACAAAACGACTTACGTATTTTAAGCATGCCAACCTTTAGCCCGGTAAGCAAATTAAAAAAAAAACGCAATATGTAGGCTACACGAGAACGGAGCCGTCGAGTAACCAAAACAAATGCGTTAAACAAATTCGTACACGTTATTTATCAATTTAACTCTAGAATTAAAGGATATACAACGAGAAACAACACCTTTAAACAGTTTTAATAACTATCTCAAAAATCGTCGCTCTGATGCAAACAACTGAGGAGTTATCTACTTAAATTTGTTGAACAAAACGACTTACGTATTTTAAGCATGCCAACCTTTAGCCCGGTAAGCAAATTAAAAAAAAAACGCAATATGTAGGCTACACGAGAACGGAGACGTCGAGTAACCAAAACAAATGCGTTAAACAAATTCGTACACGTTATTTATCATTTTAACTCTAGAATTAAAAGATATACAACGAGAAACAACGTTTGACAACCTTTAAACAGTTTTAATAACTATCTCAAAAATCGTCGCTCTGATGCAAACCACTGAGGAGTTATCTACTTAAATTTGTTGAACAAAACGACTTACATATTTTAAGCATGCTAACCATTAGCCCGGTAAGCAAATTAAAAAAAAACGCAATATGTAGGCTACACGAGAACGGAGACGTCGAGTAACCAAAACAAATGCGTTAAACAAATTCGTACACGTTATTTATCAATTTAACTCTAGAATTAAAGGATATACAACGAGAAACAACGTTTGACAACCTTTAAACAGTTTTAATAACTATCTCAAAAATCGTCGCTCTGATGCAAACAACTGAGGAGTTATCTACTTAAATTTGTTGAACAAAACGACTTACGTATTTTAAGCATGCTAACCTTTAGCCCGGTAAGCAAATTAAAAAAAAAACGCAATATGTAGGCTACACGAGAACTGAGCCGTCGAGTAACCAAAACAAGTGCGTTAAACAAATTCGTACACGTTATTTATCCATTTAACTCTAGAATTAAAGGATATACAACGAGAAACAACGTTTGACAACCTTTAAACAGTTTTAATAACTATCTCAAAAATTGTCGCTCTGATGCAAACAACTGATGAGTTATCTATTTAAATTTGTTGAACAAAACGACTTACGTATTTTAAGCATGCTAATCTTTAGCCCGGTAAGCAAATTAAAAAAAAAACGCAATATGTAAGCTACACGAGAACGGAGACGTCGAGTAAACAAAACAAATGCGTTAAACAAATTCGTACACGTTATTTATCAATTTAACTCTAGAATTAAAGGATATACAACGAGAAACAACGTTTGACAACCTTTAAACAGTTTTAATAACTATCTCAAAAATTGTCGCTCTGATGCAAACAACTGATAAGTTATCTACTTAAATTTGTTGAACAAAACGACTTACGTATTTTGAGCATGCTAACCTTTAGCCCGGTAAGCAAATTAAAAAAAAAACGCAATATGTAGGCTACACGAGAACGGAGCCGTCGAGTAACCAAAACAAATGCGTTAAACAAATTCGTACACGTTATTTATTAATTTAACTCTAGAATTAAAGGATATACAACGAGAAACAACGTTTGACAACCTTTAAACAGTTTTAATAACTATCTCAAAAATTGTCGCTCTGATGCAAACAACTGATGAGTTATCTACTAAAATTTGTTGAACAAAACGACTTACGTATTTTAAGCATGCTAACCTTTAGCCCGGTAAGCAAATTAAAAAAAAAACGCAATATGTAGGCTACACGAGAACTGAGCCGTCGAGTAACCAAAACAAATGCGTTAAACAAATTCGTACACGTTATTTATCAATTTAACTCTAGAATTAAAGGATATACAACGAGAAACAACGTTTGACAACCTTTAAACAGTTTTAATAACTATCTCAAAAATTGTCGCTCTGATGCAAACAACTGATGAGTTATCTACTCGAATTTGTTGAACAAAACGACTTACATATTTTAAGCATGCTAACCTTTAGCCCGGTAAGCAAATTAAAAAAAAAACGCAATATGTAGGCTACACGAGAACGGAGCCGTCGAGTAACCAAAACAAATGCGCTAAAAAAATTCGTACACGTTTTTTATCAATTTAACTCTAGAATTAAAGGATATACAACGAGAAACAACGTTTGACAACCTTTAAACAGTTTTAATAACTATCTCAAAAATTGTCGCTCTGATGCAAACAACTGATGAGTTATCTACTTAAATTTGTTGAACAAAACGACTTACGTATTTTAAGCATGCTAACCTTTAGCCCGGTAAGCAAATTAAAAAAAAAAACGCAATATGTAGGCTACACGAGAACGGAGACGTCGAGTAACCAAAACAAATGCGTTAAACAAATTCGTACACGTTATTTATCAATTTAACTCTAGAATTAAAGGATATACAACGAGAAACAACGTTTGACAACCTTTAAACAGTTTTAATAACTATCTCAAAAATCGTCGCTCTGATGCAAACAACTGCTGAGTTATCTACTAAAATTTGTTGAACAAAACGACTTACGTATTTTAAGCATGCTAACCTTTAGCCCGGTAAGCAAATTAAAAAAAAACGCAATATGTAGGCTACACGAGAACGGAGACGTCGAGTAACCAAAACAAATGCGTTAAACAAATTCGTACACGTTATTTATCAATTTAACTCTAGAATTAAAGGATATACATCGAGAAACAACGTTTGACAACCTTTAAACAGTTTTAATTACTATCTCAAAAATTGTCGCTCTGATGCAAACAACTGATGAGTTATCTACTTAAATTTGTTGAACAAAACGACTTACGTATTTTAAGCATGCTAACCTTTAGCCCGGTAAGCAAATTAAAAAAAAAACGCAATATGTAGGCTACACGAGAACGGAGACTTCGAGTAAACAAAACAAATGCGTTAAACAAATTCGTACACGTTATTTATCAATTTGACTCTAGAATTAAAGGATATACAACGAGAAACAACGTTTGACAACCTTTAAACAGTTTTAATAACTATCTCAAAAATTGTCGCTCTGATGCAAACAACTGATGAGTTATCTACTTAAATTTGTTGAACAAAACGACTGACGTATTTTAAGCATGCTAACCTTTAGCCCGGTAAGCAAATTAAAAAAAAAAACGCAATATACACAGCTCGTCTTCAACTGATAAACTTGCAATCTCTGGAAAGCCGTAGATCTATCTTGTCTTTAACGTTTACGTTTAACATGATTCAAGGCATCGTTGATTGCCCATATCTCTTGCATAAAATATGTTTCAATGTCCCTAGACGTAATCTTCGTGTATCTTATCCATTTTATCTACCCAAAGTAAAAACGACATTTGCTGGAAATGCACCTTTAGTGCGCTCTTTGAGAGAATTTAATACTTTGTCAGAAACTACTGTCATTGATTTTACAATGACAAAACAGGCTTTCTTAAATCTTCTGTACACTACTCTGTAATGTAAATTTATCTAATTTGTAAATTTATCTAATTCATTATGTAGTCTGTAAGAAACATTGTATTTCAAATATTACTATATTAAATAAATAATAATAATAATAATAATAATAATATGTAGGCTACACGAGAACGGAGACTTCGAGTAAACAAAACAAATGCGTTAAACAAATTCGTACACGTTATTTATCAATTTGACTCTAGAATTAAAGGATATACAACGAGAAACAACGTTTGACAACCTTTAAACAGTTTTAATAACTATCTCAAAAATCGTCGCTCTGATGCAAACAACTGAGGAGTTATCTACTTAAATTTGTTGAACAAAACGACTTACGTGTTTTAAGCATGCTAACCTTTAGCCCGGTAAGCAAATTAAAAAAAAAACGCAATATGTAGGCTAAACGAGAACGGAGACGTCGAGTAACCAAAACAAATGCGTTAAACAAATTCGTACACGTTATTTATCAATTTAACTCTAGAATTAAAGGATATACAACGAGAAACAACGTTTGACAACCTTTAAACAGTTTTAATAACTATCTCAAAAATCGTCGCTCTGATGCAAACAACTGAGGAGTTATCTACTTAAATTTGTTGAACAAAACGACTTACGTATTTTAAGCATGCTAACCTTTAGCCCGGCCACCGTGGTGTGATGGTAGCTTGCTCCGCCTATCACACCGTATGCCCTGGGTTCAACTCCCGGGCAAAGCAACATCAAAATTTTAGAAATAAGATTTTTCAATTAGAAGAAAATTTTTCTAAGCGGGGTCGCCCCTCGACAGTGTCTGGCAAGCGCTCCGATTGTATTTCTGCCATGAAAAGCTCTCAGTGAAAACTCATCTGCCTTGCAGATGCCGTTCGGAGTGGGCATAAAACATGTAGGTCCCGTCCGGCCAATTTGTGGGGAAAAATCAAGAGGAGCACGACGCAAATTGGAAGAGAAGCTCGGCCTTAGATCTCTTCGGAGGTTATCGCGCCTTACATTTTTTTTTTTTTTTTAACCTTTAGCCCGGTAAGCAAATTAAAAAAAAACGCAATATGTAGGCTACACGAGAACGGAGCCGTTGAGTAACCAAAACAAATGCGTTAAACAAATTCGTACACGTTATTTATCAATTTAACTCTAGAATTAAAGGATATACAACGAGAAACAACACCTTTAAACAGTTTTAATAACTATCTCAAAAATCGTCGCTCTGATGCAAACAACTGAGGGGTTATCTACTTTAATTTGTTGAACAAAACGACTTACGTATTTTAAGCATGCTGACCTTTAGCCCGCGTAAGCAAATTAAAAAAAAAACGCAATATGTAGGCTACACGAGAACGGAGACGTCGAGTAACCAAAACAAATGCGTTAAACAAATTCGTACACGTTATTTATCAATTTAACTCTAGAATTAAAGGACATACAACGAGAAACAACGTTTGACAACCTTTAAACAGTTTTAATAACTATCTCAAAAATCGTCGCTCTGATGCAAACAACTGAGGAGTTATCTACTTAAATTTGTTGAACAAAACGACTTACATATTTTAAGCATGCTAACCTTTAGCCCGGTAAGCAAATTTAAAAAAAACGCAATATGTAGGCTACACGAGAACGGAGACGTCGAGTAACCAAAACAAATGCGTTAAACAAATTCGTACACGTTATTTATCAATTTAACTCTAGAATTAAAGGATATACAACGAGAAACAACGTTTGACAACCTCTTTAAACAGTTTTAATAACTATCTCAAAAATCGTCGCTCTGATGCAAACAACTGAGGAGTTATCTACTTAAATTTGTTGAACAAAACGACTTACGTATTTTAAGCATGCTAACCTTTAGCCCGGTAAGCAAATTAAAAAAAAACGAAATATGTAGGCTACACGAGAACTGAGCCGTCGAGTAACCAAAACAAATGCGTTAAACAAATTCGTACACGTTATTTATCAATTTAACTCTAGAATTAAAGGATATACAACGAGAAACAACGTTTGACAACCTTTAAACAGTTTTAATAACTATCTCAAAAATTGTCGCTCTGATGCAAACAACTGATGAGTTATCTACTTAAATTTGTTGAACAAAACGACTTACGTATTTTAAGCATGCTAACCTTTAGCCCAGTAAGCAAATTAAAAAAAAAACGCAATATGTAGGCTACACGAGAACGGAGACGTTGAGTAAACAAAACAAATGCGTTAAACAAATTCGTACACGTTATTTATCAATTTAACTCTAGAATTAAAGGATATACAACGAGAAACAACGTTTGACAACCTTTAAACAGTTTTAATAACTATCTCAAAAATTGTCGCTCTGATGCAAACAACTGATAAGTTATCTACTTAAATTTGTTGAACAAAACGACTTACATATTTTGAGCATGCTAACCTTTAGCCCGGTAAGCAAATTAAAAAAAAAAAAACGCAATATGTAGGCTACACGAGAACGGAGCCGTCGAGTAACCAAACCAAATGCGTTAAACAAATTCGTACACGTTATTTATCAATTTAACTCTAGAATTAAAGGATATACAACGAGAAACGACGTTTGACAACCTTTAAACAGTTTTAATAACTATCTCAAAAATTGTCGCTCTGATGCAAACAACTGATGAGTTATCTACTCAAATTTGTTGAACAAAACGACTTACGTATTTTAAGCATGCTAACCTTTAGCCCGGTAAGCAAATTTAAAAAAAACGCAATATGTAGGCTACACGAGAACTGAGCCGTCGAGTAACCAAAACAAATGCGTTAAACAAATTCGTACACGTTATTTATCAATTTAACTCTAGAATTAAAGGATATATAACGAGAAAGTACACGTTATTTATCAATTTAACTCTAGAATTAAAGGATATACAACGAGAAACAACGTTTGACAACCTTTAAACAGTTTTAATAACTATCTCAAAAATTGTCGCTCTGATGCAAACAACTGATGAGTTCTCTACTCAAATTTGTTGAACAAAACGACTTACGTATTTTAAGCATGCTAACCTTTAGCCCGGTAAGCAAATTAAAAAAAAAAACGCAATATGTAGGCTACACGAGAACGGAGACGTCGAGTAACCAAAACAAATGCGTTAAACAAATTCGTACACGCTATTTATCAATTTAACTCTAGAATTAAAGGATATACAACGAGAAACAACGTTTGACAAACTTTAAACAGTTTTAATAACTATCTCAAAAATTATCGCTCTGATGCAAACAACTGAGGAGTTATCTATTTAAATTTGTTGAACAAAACGACTTACGTATTTTAAGCATGCTAACCTTTAGCCCGGTAAGCAAATTAAAAAAAAAACGCAATATGTAGGCTACACGAGAACGGAGACGTCGAGTAACCAAAACAAATGCGTTAAACAAATTCGTACACGTTATTTATCAATTTAACTCTAGAATTAAATGATATACAACGAGAAACAACGTTTGACAACCTTTAAACAGTTTTAATAACTATCTCAAAAATTGTCGCTCTGATGCAAACAACTGATGAGTTATCTACTCAAATTTGTTGAACAAAACGACTTACGTATTTTAAGCATGCTACCCTTTAGCCCGGTAAGCAAATTAAAAAAAAAAACGCAATATGTAGGCTACACGAGAACGGAGACGTCTAGTAACCAAAACAAATGCGTTAAACAAATTCGTACACGTTATTTATCAATTTAACTCTAGAATTAAAGGATATAAAACGAGAAACAACGTTTGACAACCTTTAAACAGTTTTAATAACTATCTCAAAAATTGTCGCTCTGATGCCAACAACTGAAGAGTTATCTACTTAAATTTGTTGAACAAAACGACTTACGTATTTTAAGCATGCTAACCTTTAGCCCGGTAAGCAAATTAAAAAAAAAAACGCAATATGTAGGCTACACGAGAACGGAGCCGTCGAGTTACCAAAACAAATGCGTTAAACAAATTCGTACACGTTATTTTTCAATTTAACTCTAGAATTAAAGGATATACAACGAGAAACAACGTTTGACAACCTTTAAACAGTTTAAATAACTATCTCAAAAATTGTCGCTCTGATGCAAACAACTGATGAGTTATCTACTTAAATTTGTTGAACAAAACGACTTACGTATTTTAAGCATGCTAACCTTTAGCCCGGTAAGCAAATTAAAAAAAAAAACGCAATATGTAGGCTACACGAGAACGGAGACGTCGAGTAACCAAAATAAATGCGTTAAACAAATTCGTACACGTTATTTATCAATTTAACTCTAGAATTAAAGGATATACAACGAGAAACAACGTTTGACAACCTTTAAACAGTTTTAATAACTATCTCAAAAATTGTCGCTCTGATGCAAACAACTGATGAGTTATCTACTTAAGTTTGTTGAACAAAACGACTTACGTATTTTAAGCATGCTAACCTTTAGCCCGGTAAGCAAATTAAAAAAAAAAAACGCAATATGTAGGCTACACGAGAACGGAGACGTCGAGTAACCAAAACAAATGCGTTAAACAAATTCGTACACGTTATTTATCAATTTAACTCTAGAATTAAAGGATATACAACGAGAAACAACGTTTGACAACCTTTAAACAGTTTTAATAACTATCTCAAAAATTGTCGCTCTGATGCAAACAACTGATGAGTTATCTACCTAAATTTGTTGAACAAAACGACTTACGTATTTTAAGCATGCTAACCTTTAGCCCGGTAAGCAAATTAAAAAAAAACGCAATATGTAGGCTACACGAGAACGGAGACGTCGAGTAACCAAAACAAATGCGTTAAACAAATTCGTACACGTTATTTATCAATTTGACTCTAGAATTAAAGGATATACAACGAGAAACAACGTTTGACAACCTTTAAACAGTTTTAATAGCTATCTCAAAAATTGTCGCTCTGATGCAAACAACTGATGAGTTATCTACTTAAATTTGTTGAACAAAACGACTTACGTATTTTAAGCACGCTAACCTTTAGCCCGGTAAGCAAATTAAAAAAAAAAACGCAATATGTAGGCTACACGAGAACGGAGACGTCGAGTAACCAAAACAAATGCGTTAAACAAATTCGTACACGTTATTTATCAATTTAACTCAAGAATTAAAGGATATACAACGAGAAACAACGTTTGACAACCTTTAAACAGTTTTAATAACTATCTCAAAAATTGTCGCTCTGATGCAAACAACTGAGGAGGTATCTACTTAAATTTGTTGAACAAAACGACTTACGTATTTTAAGCATTCTAACCTTTAGCCCGGTAAGCAAATTAAAAAAAAACGCAATATGTAGGCTACACGAGAACGGAGACGTCGAGTAACCAAAACAAATGCGTTAAACAAATTCGTACACGTTATTTATCAATTTAACTCTAGGATTAAAGGATATACAACGAGAAACAACGTTTGACAACCTTTAAACAGTTTTAATAACTATCTCAAAAATCGTCGCTCTGATGCAAACAACTGAGGAGTTATCTACTTAAATTTGTTGAACAAAACGACTTACGTATTTTAAGCATGCTAACCTTTAGCCCGGTAAGCAAATTAAAAAAAAAAACGCAATATGTAGGCTACACGAGAACGGAGCCGTCGAGTAACCAAAACAAATGCGTTAAACAAATTCGTACACGTTATTTATCAATTTAACTCTAGAATTAAAGGATATACAACGAGAAACAACGTTTGACAACCTTTAAACAGTTTTAATAACTATCTCAAAAATTGTCGCTCTGATGCAAACAACTGATGAGTTATCTACTCAAATTTGTTGAACAAAACGACTTACGTATTTTAAGCATGCTAACCTTTAGCCCGGTAAGCAAATTAAAAAAAAAACGCAATATGTAGGCTACACGAGAACGGAGACGTCGAGTAACCAAAACAAATGCGTTAAATAAATTCGTACACGTTATTTATAAATTTAACTCTAGAATTAAAGGATATACAACGAGAAACAACGTTTGACAACCTTTAAACAGTTTTAATAACTATCTCAAAAATTGTCGCTCTGATGCAAACAACTGATGAGTTATCTACTTAAATTAGTTGAACAAAACGACTTACGTATTTTAAGCATGCTAACCTTTAGCCCGGTAAGCAAATTAAAAAAAAAACGCAATATGTAGGCTACACGAGAACGGAGACGTCGAGTAACCAAAACAAATGCGTTAAACAAATTCGTACACGTTATTTATCAATTTAACTCTAGAATTAAAGGATATACAACGAGAAACAACGTTTGACAACCTTTAAACAGTTTTAATAACTATCTCAAAAATCGTCGCTCTGATGCAAACAACTGAGGAGTTATCTACTTAAATTTGTTGAACAAAACGACTTACGTATTTTAAGCATGCTAACCTTTAGGCCGGTAAGCAAATTAAAAAAAAAACGCAATATGTAGGCTACACGAGAACGGAGACGTCGAGTAACCAAAACAAATGCGTTAAACAAATTCGTACACGTTATTTATCAATTTAACTCTAGAATTAAAGGATATACAACGAGAAACAACGTTTGACAACCTTTAAACAGTTTTAATAACTATCTCAAAAATTGTCGCTCTGATGCAAACAACTGATGAGTTATCTCCTTAAATTTTTTGAACAAAGCGACTTACGTATTTTAAGCATGCTAACCTTTAGCCCGGTAAGCAAATTAAAAAAAAAAACGCAATATGTAGGCTACACGAGAACGGAGACGTCGAGTAACCAAAACAAATGCGTTAAACAAATTCGTACACGTTATTTATCAATTTAACTCTAGAATTAAAGGATATACAACGAGAAACAACGTTTGACAACCTTTAAACAGTTTTAATAACTATCTCAAAAATTGTCGCTCTGATGCAAACAACTGATGAGTTATCTACTTAAGTTTGTTGAACAAAACGACTTACGTATTTTAAGCATGCTAACCTTTAGCCCGGTAAGCAAATTAAAAAAAAAAACGCAATATGTAGGCTACACGAGAACGGAGACGTCGAGTAACCAAAACAAATGCGTTAAACAAATTCGTACACGTTATTTATCAATTTAACTCTAGAATTAAAGGATATACAACGAGAAACAACGTTTGACAACCTTTAAACAGTTTTAATAACTATCTCAAAAATTGTCGCTCTGATGCAAACAACTGATGAGTTATCTACCTAAATTTGTTGAACAAAACGACTTACGTATTTTAAGTATGCTAACCTTTAGCCCGGTAAGCAAATTAAAAAAAAACGCAATATGTAGGCTACACGAGAACGGAGACGTCGAGTAACCAAAACAAATGCGTTAAACAAATTCGTACACGTTATTTATCAATTTGACTCTAGAATTAAAGGATATACAACGAGAAACAACGTTTGACAACCTTTAAACAGTTTTAATAGCTATCTCAAAAATTGTCGCTCTGATGCAAACAACTGATGAGTTATCTACTTAAATTTGTTGAACAAAACGACTTACGTATTTTAAGCACGCTAACCTTTAGCCCGGTAAGCAAATTAAAAAAAAAAACGCAATATGTAGGCTACACGAGAACGGAGACGTCGAGTAACCAAAACAAATGCGTTAAACAAATTCGTACACGTTATTTATCAATTTAACTCAAGAATTAAAGGATATACAACGAGAAACAACGTTTGACAACCTTTAAACAGTTTTAATAACTATCTCAAAAATTGTCGCTCTGATGCAAACAACTGAGGAGGTATCTACTTAAATTTGTTGAACAAAACGACTTACGTATTTTAAGCATTCTAACCTTTAGCCCGGTAAGCAAATTAAAAAAAAACGCAATATGTAGGCTACACGAGAACGGAGACGTCGAGTAACCAAAACAAATGCGTTAAACAAATTCGTACACGTTATTTATCAATTTAACTCTAGAATTAAAGGATATACAACGAGAAACAACGTTTGACAACCTTTAAACAGTTTTAATAACTATCTCAAAAATCGTCGCTCTGATGCAAACAACTGAGGAGTTATCTACTTAAATTTGTTGAACAAAACGACTTACGTATTTTAAGCATGCTAACCTTTAGCCCGGTAAGCAAATTAAAAAAAAAAAACGCAATATGTAGGCTACACGAGAACGGAGCCGTCGAGTAACCAAAACAAATGCGTTAAACAAATTCGTACACGTTATTTATCAATTTAACTCTAGAATTAAAGGATATACAACGAGAAACAACGTTTGACAACCTTTAAACAGTTTTAAAAACTATCTCAAAAATTGTCGCTCTGATGCAAACAACTGATGAGTTATCTACTCAAATTTGTTGAACAAAACGACTTACGTATTTTAAGCATGCTAACCTTTAGCCCGGTAAGCAAATTAAAAAAAAAAAACGCAATATGTAGGCTACACGAGAACGGAGACGTCAAGTAACCAAAATAAATGCGTTAAACAAATTCGTACACGTTATTTATCAATTTAACTCTAGAATTAAAGGATATACAACGAGAAACAACGTTTGACAACCTTTAAACAGTTTTAATAACTATCTCAAAAATTGTCGCTCTGATGCAAACAACTGATGAGTTATCTACTCAAATTTGTTGAACAAAACGACTTACGTATTTTAAGCATGCTAACCTTTAGCCCGGTAAGCAAATTAAAAAAAAAACGCAATATGTAGGCTACACGAGAACGGAGACGTCGAGTAACCAAAACAAATGCGTTAAATAAATTCGTACACGTTATTTATAAATTTAACTCTAGAATTAAAGGATATACAACGAGAAACAACGTTTGACAACCTTTAAACAGTTTTAATAACTATCTCAAAAATTGTCGCTCTGATGCAAATAACTGATGAGTTATCTACTTAAATTTGTTGAACAAAACGACTTACGTATTTTAAGCATGCTAACCTTTAGCCCGGTAAGCAAATTAAAAAAAAAACGCAATATGTAGGCTACACGAGAACGGAGACGTCGAGTAACCAAAACAAATGCGTTAAACAAATTCGTACACGTTATTTATCAATTTAACTCTAGAATTAAAGGATATACAACGAGAAACAACGTTTGACAACCTTTAAACAGTTTTAATAACTATCTCAAAAATCGTCGCTCTGATGCAAACAACTGAGGAGTTATCTACTTAAATTTGTTGAACAAAACGACTTACGTATTTTAAGCATGCTAACCTTTAGGCCGGTAAGCAAATTAAAAAAAAAACGCAATATGTAGGCTACACGAGAACGGAGACGTCGAGTAACCAAAACAAATGCGTTAAACAAATTCGTACACGTTATTTATCAATTTAACTCTAGAATTAAAGGATATACAACGAGAAACAACGTTTGACAACCTTTAAACAGTTTTAATAACTATCTCAAAAATTGTCGCTCTGATGCAAACAACTGATGAGTTATCTCCTTAAATTTTTTGAACAAAGCGACTTACGTATTTTAAGCATGCTAACCTTTAGCCCGGTAAGCAAATTAAAAAAAAACGCAATATGTAGGCTACACGAGAACGGAGACGTCGAGTAACCAAAACAAATGCGTTAAACAAATTCGTACACGTTATTTATCAATTTAACTCTAGAATTAAAGGATATACAACGAGAAACAACGTTTGACAACCTTTAAACAGTTTTAATAACTATCTCAAAAATTGTTGCTCTGATGCAAACAACTGAGGAGTTATCTACTTAAATTTGTTGAACAAAACGACTTACGTATTTTAAGCATGCTAGCCTTTATCCCGGTAAGCAAATTAAAAAAAAAACGCAATATGTAGGCTACACGAGAACGGAGACGTCGAGTAACCAAAACAAATGCGTTAAACAAATTCGTACACGTTATTTATCAATTTAACTCTAGAATTAAAGGATATACAACGAGAAACAACGTTTGACAACCTTTAAACAGTTTTAATAACTATCTCAAAAATTGTCGCTCTGATGCAAACAACTGAGGAGTTATCTACTTAAATTTGTTGAACAAAACGACTTACGTATTTTAAGCATGCTAACCTTTAGCCCGGTAAGCAAATTAAAAAAAAAAACGCAATATGTAGGCTACACGAGAACTGAGCCGTCGAGTAACCAAAACAAATGCGTTAAACAAATTCGTACACGTTATTTATCAATTTAACTCTAGAATTAAGGATATACAAGGAGAAACAACGTTTGACAACCTTTAAAGCGTTTTAATAACTATCTCAAAAATTGTCGCTCTGATGCAAACAACTGATGAGTTATCTACTTAAATTTGTTGAACAAAACAACTTACGTATTTTAAGCATGCTAACCGTTAGCCCGGTAAGCAAATTAAATAAAAAACGCAATATGTAGGCTACACGAGAATGGAGACCTCGAGTAACCACAAAAAATGCGTTAAACAAATTCGTACACGTTATTTATCAATTTAACTCTAGAATTAAAGGATATACAACGAGAAACAACGTTTGACAACCTTTAAACAGTTTTAATAACTATCTCAAAAATTGTCGCTCTGATGCAAACAACTGATGAGTTATCTACTCAAATTTGTTGAACAAAACGACTTACGTATTTTAAGCATGCTAAGCTTTAGCCCGGTAGGCAAATTAAAAAAAAAAACGCAATATGTAGGCTACACGAGAACGGAGACGTCGAGTAACCAAAACAAATGCGTTAAACAAATTCGTACATGTGATTTATCAATTTAACTCTAGAATTAAAGGATATACAACGAGAAACAACGTTTGACAACCTTTAAACAGTTTTAATAACTATCTCAAAAATTGTCCCTCTGATGCAAACAACTGATGAGTTATCTACTCAAATTTGTTGAACAAAACGACTTGCATATTTTAAGCATGCTAACCTTTAGCCCGGTAAGCAAATTAAAAAAAAAACGCAATATGTAGGCTACACGAGAACTGAGCCGTCGAGTAACCAAAACAAATGCGTTAAACAAATTCGTACACGTTATTTATCAATTTAACTCTAGAATTAAAGGATATACAACGAGAAACAACGTTTGCCAACCTTTAAACAGTTTTAATAACTCTCTCAAAAATTGTCCCTCTGATGCAAACAACTGATGAGTTATCTACTCAAATTTGTTGAACAAAACGACTTACGTATTTTAAGCATGCTAACCTTTAGCCCGGTAAGCAAATTAAAAAAAAAAACGCAATATGTAGGCTACACGAGAACTGAGCCGTCGAGTAACCAAAACAAATGCGTTAAACAAATTCGAACACGTTATTTATCAATTTAACTCTAGAATTAAAGGATATACAACGAGAAACAACGTTTGACAACCTTTAAACAGTTTTAAAAACTATCTCAAAAATTGTCCCTCTGATGCAAACAACTGATGAGTTATCTACTCAAATTTGTTGAACAAAACGACTTACATATTTTAAGCATGCTAACCTTTAGCCCGGTAAGCAAATTAAAAAAAAAACGCAATAAGTAGGCTACACGAGAACGGAGCCGTCGAGTAACCAAAACAAATGCGTTAAACAAATTCGTACACGTTATTTATCAATTTAACTCTAGAATTAAAGGATATACAACGAGAAACAACGTTTGACAACCTTTAAACAGTTTTAATAACTATCTCAAAAATTGTCGCTCTGATGCAAACAACTGATGAGTTATCTACTTAAATTTGTTGAACAAAACGACTTACGTATTTTAAGCATGCTAACCTTTAGCCCGGTAAGCAAATTAAAAAAAAAACGCAATATGTAGGCTACACGAGAACGGAGACGTCGAGTAACCAAAACAAATGCGTTAAACAAATTCGTACACGTTATTTATCAATTTAACTCTAGAATTAAAAGATATACAACGAGAAACAACGTTTGACAAACCTTTAAACAGTTTTAATAACTATCTCAAAAATTGTCGCTCTGATGCAAACAACTGATGAGTTATCTACTTAAATTTGTTGAACAAAACGACTTACGTATTTTAAGCATGCTAACCTTTAGCCCGGTAAGCAAATTAAAAAAAAAAACGCAATATGTAGGCTACACGAGAACGGAGACTTCGAGTAAGCAAAACAAATGCGTTAAACAAATTCGTACACGTTATTTATCAATTTAACTCTAGAATTAAAGGATATATAACGAGAAACAACGTTTGACAACCTTTAAACAGTTTTAATAACTATCTCAAAAATTGTCGCTCTGATGCAAACAACTGATGAGTTATCTACTCAAATTTGTTGAACAAAACGACTTACGTATTTTAAGCATGCTAACCTTTAGCCCGGTAAGCAAATTAAAAAAAAAAACGCAATATGTAGGCTACACGAGAACTGAGCCGTCGAGTAACCAAAACAAATGCGTTAAACAAATTCCTACACGTTATTTATCAATTTAACTCTAGAATTAAAGGATATACAACGAGAAACAACGTTTGACAACCTTTAAACAGTTTTAATAACTATCTCAAAAATTGTCGCTCTGATGCAAACAACTGATGAGTTATCTACTCAAATTTGTTGAACAAACGACTTACATATTTTAAGCATGCTAACCTTTAGCCCGGTAAGCAAATTAAAAAAAAAACGCAATATGTAGGCTACACGAGAACGGAGCCGTTGAGTAACCAAAACAAATACGTTAAACAAATTCGTACACGTTATTTATCAATTTAACTCTAGAATTAAAGGATATACAACGAGAAACAACGTTTGACAACCTTTAAACAGTTTTAATAACTATCTCAAAAATCGTCGCTCTGATGCAAACAACTGAGGAGTTATCTACTTAAATTTGTTGAACAAAACGACTTACGTATTTTAAGCATGCTAACCTTTAGCCCGGTAAGCAAATTAAAAAAAAAACGCAATATGTAGGCTACACGAGAACGGAGACGTCGAGTAACCAAAACAAATGCGTTAAACAAATTCGTACACGTTATTTATCAATTTAACTCTAGAATTAAAGGATATACAACGAGAAACAACGTTTGACAACCTTTAAACAGTTTTAATAACAATCTCAAAAATTGTCGCTCTGATGCAAACAACTGAAGAGTTATCTACTTAAATTTGTTGAACAAAACGACTTACGTATTTTAAGCATGCTAACCTTTAGCCCGGTAAGCAAATTAAAAAAAAAACACAATATGTAGGCTACACGAGAACGGAGCCGTCGAGTAACCAAAACAAATGCGTTAAACAAATTCGTACACGTTATTTTTCAATTTAACTCTAGAATTAAAGGATATACAACGAGAAACAACGTTTGACAACCTTTAAACAGTTTAAATAACTATCTCAAAAATTGTCGCTCTGATGCAAACAACTGATGAGTTATCTACTTAAATTTGTTGAACAAAACGACTTACGTATTTTAGGCATGCTAACCTTTAGCCCGGTAAGCAAATTAAAAAAAAAAACGCAATATGTAGGCTACACGAGAACGGAGACGTCGAGTAACCAAAACAAATGCGTTAAACAAATTCGTACACGTTATTTATCGATTTAACTCTAGAATTAAAGGATATACAACGAGAAACAACGTTTGACAACCTTTAAACAGTTTTAATAACTATCTCAAAAATTGTCGCTCTGATGCAAACAACTGATGAGTTATCTACTTAAATTTGTTGAACAAAACGACTTACGTATTTTAAGCATGCTAACCTTTAGCCCGGTAAGCAAATTAAAAAAAAAAAACGCAATATGTAGGCTACACGAGAACGGAGACGTCGAGTAACCAAAACAAATGCGTTAAACAAATTCGTACACGTTATTTATCAATTTAACTCTAGAATTAAAGGATATACAACGAGAAACAACGTTTGACAACCTTTAAACAGTTTTAATAACTATCTCAAAAATTGTCGCTCTGATGAAAACAACTGATGAGTTATCTACTTAAATTTGTTGAACAAAATGACTTACGTATTTTAAGCATGCTAACCTTTAGCCCGGTAAGCAAATTAAAAAAAAAACACAATATGTAGGCTACACGAGAACGGAGACGTCGAGTAACCAAAACAAATGCGTTAAACAACTTCGTACACGTTATTTATCAATTTGACTCTAGAATTAAAGGATATACAACGAGAAACAACGTTTGACAACCTTTAAACAGTTTTAATAACTATCTCAAAAATTGTCGCTCTGATGCAAACAACTGATGAGTTATCTACTTAAATTTGTTGAACAAAACGACTTACGTATTTTAAGCACGCTAACCTTTAGCCCGGTAAGCAAATTAAAAAAAAAAACGCAATATGTAGGCTACACGAGAACGGAGACGTCGAGTAACCAAAACAAATGCGTTAAACAAATTCGTACACGTTATTTATCAATTTAACTCTAGAATTAAAGGATATACAACGAGAAACAACGTTTGACAACCTTTAAACAGTTTTAATAACTATCTCAAAAATTGTCGCTCTGATGCAAACAACTGAGGAGTTATCTACTTAAATTTGTTGAACAAAACGACTTACGTATTTTAAGCATGCTAACCTTTAGCCCGGTAAGCAAATTAAAAAAAAAACGCAATAAGTAGGCTACACGAGAACGGAGACGTCGAGTAACCAAAGCAAATGCGTTAAACAAATTCGTACACGTTATTTATCAATTTAACTCTAGAAATAAAGGATATACAACGAGAAACAACGTTTGACAACCTTTAAACAGTTTTAATAACTATCTCAAAAATCGTCGCTCTGATGCAAACAACTGAGGAGTTATCTACTTAAATTTGTTGAACAAAACGACTTACGTATTTTAAGCATGCTAACCTTTAGCCCGGTAAGCAAATTAAAAAAAAAACGCAATATGTAGGCTACACGAGAACGGAGCCGTCGAGTAACCAAAACAAATGCGTTAAACAAATTCGTGCACGTTATTTATCAATTTAACTCTAGAATTAAAGGATATACAACGAGAAACAACGTTTGACAACCTTTAAACAGTTTTAATAACTATCTCAAAAATTGTCGCTCTGATGCAAACAACTGATGAGTTATCTACTCAAATTTGTTGAACAAAATGACTTACGTATTTTAAGCATGCTAACCTTTAGCCCGGTAAGAAAATAAAAAAAAAAACGCAATATGTAGGCTACACGAGAACGGAGACGTCGAGTAACCAAAACAAATGCGTTAAACAAATTCGTACACGTTATTTATCAATTTAACTCTAGAATTAAAGGATATACAACGAGAAACAACGTTTGACAACCTTTAAACAGTTTTAATAACTATCTCAAAAATTGTCGCTCTGATGCAAACAACTGATGAGTTATCTACTCAAATTTGTTGAACAAAACGACTTACGTATTTTAAGGCTACACGAGAACGGAGACGTCGAGTAACCAAAACAAATGCGTTAAACAAATTCGTACACGTTATTTATCAATTTAACTCTAGAATTAAAGGATATACAACGAGAAACAACGTTTGACAACCTTTAAACAGTTTTAATAACTATCTCAAAAATTGTCGCTCTGATGCAAACAACTGATGAGTTATCTACTTAAATTTGTTGAACAAAACGACTTACGTATTTTAAGCATGCTAACCTTTAACCCGGTAAGCAAATTAAAAAAAAAAACGCAATATGTAGGTTACACGAGAACGGAGACGTCGAGTAACCAAAACAAATGCGTTAAACAAATTCGTACACGTTATTTATCAATTTAACTCTAGAATTAAAGGATATACAACGAGAAACAACGTTTGACAACCTTTAAACAGTTTTAATAACTATCTCAAAAATCGTCGCTCTGATGCAAACAACTGAGGAGTTATCTACTTAAGTTTGTTGAACAAAACGACTTACGTATTTTAAGCATGCTAACCTTTAGCCCGGTAAACAAATTAAAAAAAAAAAACGCAATATGTAGGCTACACGAGAACGGAGACGTCGAGTAACCAAAACAAATGCGTTAAACAAATTCGTACACGTTATTTATCAATTTAACTCTAGAATTAAAGGATATACAACGAGAAACAACGTTTGACAACCTTTAAACAGTTTTAATAACTATCTCAAAAATTGTCGCTCTGATGCAAACAACTGATGAGTTATCTCCTTAAATTTGTTGAACAAAACGACTTACGTATTTTAAGCATGCTAACCTTTAGCCCGGTAAGCAAATTAAAAAAAAAAACGCAATATGTAGGCTACACGAGAACGGAGACGTCGAGTAACCAAACCAAATGCGTTAAACAAATTCGTACACGTTCTTTATCAATTTAACTCTAGAATTAAAGGATATCCAACGAGAAACAACGTTTGACAACCTTTAAACAGTTTTAATAACTATCTCAAAAATCGTCGCTCTGATGCAAACAACTGAGGAGTTATCTACTTAAATTTGTTGAACAAAACGACTTACGTATTTTAAGCATGCTAACCTTTAGCCCGGTAAGCAAATTAAAAAAAAAAAACGCAATATGTAGGCTACACGAGAACGGAGACGTCGAGTAACCAAAACAAATGCGTTAAACAAATTCGTACACGTTATTTATCAATTTAACTCTAGAATTAAAGGATATACAACGAGAAACAACGTTTGACAACCTTTAAACAGTTTTAATAACTATCTCAAAAATCGTCGCTCTGATGCAAACAACGGAGGAGTTATCTACTTAAATTTGTTGAACAAAACGACTTACGTATTTTAAGCATGCTAATCTTTAGCCCGGTAAGCAAATTAAAAAAAAAAACGCAATATGTAGGCTTCACGAGAACGGAGAAGTCGGGTAACCAAAACAAAGGCGTTAAACAAATTCGTACACGTTATTTATCAATTTAACTCTAGAATTAAAGGATATACAACGAGAAACAACGTTTGACAACCTTTAAACAGTTTTAATAACTATCTCAAAAATTGTCGCTCTGATGCAAACAACTGATGAGTTATCTACTTAAATTTGTTGAACAAAACGACTTACGTATTTTAAGCATGCTAACCTTTAGCCCGGTAAGCAAATTAAAAAAAAAACGCAATATGTAGGCTACACGAGAACGGAGACGTCGAATAACCAAAACAAATGCGTTAAACAAATTCCTACACGTTATTTATCAATTTAACTCTAGAATTAAAGGATATACAACGAGAAACAACGTTTGACAACCTTTAAACAGTTTTAATAACTATCTCAAAAATTGTCGCTCTGATGCAAACAACTGATGAGTTATCTACTTAAATTTGTTGAACAAAACGACTTACGTATTTTAAGCATGCTAACCTTTAGCCCGGTAAGCAAATTAAAAAAAAAACGCAATATGTAGGCTACACGAGAACGGAGACGTCGAGTAACCAAAACAAATGCGTTAAACAAATTCCTACACGTTATTTATCAATTTAACTCTAGAATTAAAGGATATACAACGAGAAACAACGTTTGACAACCTTTAAACAGTTTTAATAACTATCTCAAAAATTGTCGCTCTGATGCAAACAACGGAGGAGTTATCTACTTAAATTTGTTGAACAAAACGACTTACGTATTTTAAGCATGCTAACCTTTAGCCCGATAAGCAAATTAAAAAAAAAACGCAATATGTAGGCTACACGAAAACGGAGACGTCAAGTAACCAAAACAAATGCTTTAAACAAATTCGTACACGTTATTTATCAATTTAACTCTAGAATTAAAGGATATACAACGAGAAACAACGTTTGACAACCTTTAAACAGTTTTAATAACTATCTCAAAAATTGTCGCTCTGATGCAAACAACTGATGAGTTATCTACTTAAATTTGTTGAACAAAACGACTTACGTATTTTAAGCATGCTAACCTTTAGCCCGGTAAGCAAATTAAAAAAAAAAACGCAATATGTAGGCTACACGAGAACGGAGACGTCGAGTAACCAAAACAAATGCGTTAAACAAATTCCTACACGTTATTTATCAATTTAACTCTAGAATTAAAGGATATACAACGAGAAACAACGTTTGACAACCTTTAAACAGTTTTAATAACTATCTCAAAAATTGTCGCTCTGATGCAAACAACTGATGAGTTATCTACTTAAATTTGTTGAACAAAACGACTTACGTATTTTAAGCATGCTAACCTTTAGCCCGGTAAGCAAATTAAAAAAAAAACGCAATATGTAGGCTTCACGAGAACGGAGAAGTCGGGTAACCAAAACAAAGGCGTTAAACAAATTCGTACACGTTATTTATCAATTTAACTCTAGAATTAAAGGATATACAACGAGAAACAACGTTTGACAACCTTTAAACAGTTTTAATAACTATCTCAAAAATTGTCGCTCTGATGCAAACAACTGATGAGTTATCTACTTAAATTTGTTGAACAAAACGACTTACGTATTTTAAGCATGCTAACCTTTAGCCCGGTAAGCAAATTAAAAAAAAAACGCAATATGTAGGCTACACGAGAACGGAGCCGTCGAGTACCCAAAACAAATGCGTTAAACAAATTCGTACACGTTATTTATCAATTTAACTCTAGAATTAAAGGATATACAACGAGAAACAACGTTTGACAACCTTTAAACAGTTTTAATAACTATCTCAAAAATCGTCGCTCTGATGCAAAAAACTGAGGAGTTATCTACTTAAATTTGTTGAACAAAACGACTTACGTATTTTAAGCATGCTAACCTTTAGCCCGATAAGCAAATTAAAAAAAAACGCAATATGTAGGCTACACGAGAACGGAGACGTCGAGTAACCAAAACAAATGCGTTAAACAAATTCGTACACGTTATTTATCAATTTAACTCTAGAATTAAAGGATATGCAACGAGAAACAACGTTTGACAACCTTTAAACAGTTTTAATAACTATCTCAAAAATTTTCGCTCTGATGCAAACAACTGATGAGTTATCTACTTAAATTTGTTGAACAAAACGACTTACGTATTTTAAGCATGCTAACCTTTAGCCCGGTAAGCAAATTAAAAAAAAACGCAATATGTAGGCTACACGAGAACGGGGACGTCGAGTAACCAAAACAAATGCGTTAAACAAATTCGTACACGTTATTTATCAATTTAACTCTAGAATTAAAGGATATACAACGAGAAACAACGTTTGACAACCTTTAAACAGTTTTAGTAACTATCTCAAAAATTGTCGCTCTGATGCAAACAACTGATGAGTTATCTACTTAAATTTGTTGAACAAAACGACTTACGTATTTTAAGCATGCTAACCTTTAGCCCGGTAAGCAAATTAAAAAAAAAAACGCAATATGTAGGCTACACGAGAACGGAGACGTCGAGTAACCAAAACAAATGCGTTAAACAAATTCGTACACGTTATTTATCAATTTAACTCTAGAATTAAAGGATATACAACGAGAAACAACGTTTGACAACCTTTAAACAGTTTTAATAACCATCTCAAAAATCGTCGCTCTGATGCAAACAACGGAGGAGTTATCTACTTAAATTTGTTGAACAAAACGACTTACGTATTTTAAGCATGCTAATCTTTAGCCCGGTAAGCAAATTAAAAAAAAAAACGCAATATGTAGGCTACACGAGAACGGAGCCGTCGAGTAACCAAAACAAATGCGTTAAACAAATTCGTACACGTTATTTATCAATTTAACTCTAGAATTAAAGGATATACAACGAGAAACAACGTTTGACAACCTTTAAACAGTTTTCATAACTATCTCAAAAATTGTCGCTCTGATGCAAACAACTGATGTGTTATCTACTTAAATTTGTTGAACAAAACGACTTACGTATTTTAAGCATGCTAACCTTTAGCCCGGTAAGCAAATTAAAAAAAAAAAGCAATATGTAGGCTACACGAGAACGGAGACGTCGAGTAACCAAAACAAATGCGTTAAACAAATTCGTACACGTTATTTATCAATTTAACTCTAGAATTAAAGGATATACAACGAGAAACAACGTTTGACAACCTTTAAACAGTTTTAATAACTATCTCAAAAATTGTCGCTCTGATGCAAACAACTGATGAGTTATCTACTTAAATTTGTTGAACAAAACGACTTACGTATTTTAAGCATGCTAACCTTTAACCCGGTAAGCAAATTAAAAAAAAAAACGCAATATGTAGGTTACACGAGAACGGAGACGTCGAGTAACCAAAACAAATGCGTTAAACAAATTCGTACACGTTATTTATCAATTTAACTCTAGAATTAAAGGATATACAACGAGAAACAACGTTTGACAACCTTTAAACAGTTTTAATAACTATCTCAAAAATCGTCGCTCTGATGCAAACAACTGAGGAGTTATCTACTTAAGTTTGTTGAACAAAACGACTTACGTATTTTAAGCATGCTAACCTTTAGCCCGGTAAACAAATTAAAAAAAAAAAACGCAATATGTAGGCTACACGAGAACGGAGACGTCGAGTAACCAAAACAAATGCGTTAAACAAATTCGTACACGTTATTTATCAATTTAACTCTAGAATTAAAGGATATACAACGAGAAACAACGTTTGACAACCTTTAAACAGTTTTAATAACTATCTCAAAAATTGTCGCTCTGATGCAAACAACTGATGAGTTATCTCCTTAAATTTGTTGAACAAAACGACTTACGTATTTTAAGCATGCTAACCTTTAGCCCGGTAAGCAAATTAAAAAAAAAAACGCAATATGTAGGCTACACGAGAACGGAGACGTCGAGTAACCAAACCAAATGCGTTAAACAAATTCGTACACGTTCTTTATCAATTTAACTCTAGAATTAAAGGATATCCAACGAGAAACAACGTTTGACAACCTTTAAACAGTTTTAATAACTATCTCAAAAATCGTCGCTCTGATGCAAACAACTGAGGAGTTATCTACTTAAATTTGTTGAACAAAACGACTTACGTATTTTAAGCATGCTAACCTTTAGCCCGGTAAGCAAATTAAAAAAAAAAAACGCAATATGTAGGCTACACGAGAACGGAGACGTCGAGTAACCAAAACAAATGCGTTAAACAAATTCGTACACGTTATTTATCAATTTAACTCTAGAATTAAAGGATATACAACGAGAAACAACGTTTGACAACCTTTAAACAGTTTTAATAACTATCTCAAAAATCGTCGCTCTGATGCAAACAACGGAGGAGTTATCTACTTAAATTTGTTGAACAAAACGACTTACGTATTTTAAGCATGCTAATCTTTAGCCCGGTAAGCAAATTAAAAAAAAAAACGCAATATGTAGGCTTCACGAGAACGGAGAAGTCGGGTAACCAAAACAAAGGCGTTAAACAAATTCGTACACGTTATTTATCAATTTAACTCTAGAATTAAAGGATATACAACGAGAAACAACGTTTGACAACCTTTAAACAGTTTTAATAACTATCTCAAAAATCGTCGCTCTGATGCAAAAAACTGAGGAGTTATCTACTTAAATTTGTTGAACAAAACGACTTACGTATTTTAAGCATGCTAACCTTTAGCCCGATAAGCAAATTAAAAAAAAACGCAATATGTAGGCTACACGAGAACGGAGACGTCGAGTAACCAAAACAAATGCGTTAAACAAATTCGTACACGTTATTTATCAATTTAACTCTAGAATTAAAGGATATGCAACGAGAAACAACGTTTGACAACCTTTAAACAGTTTTAATAACTATCTCAAAAATTTTCGCTCTGATGCAAACAACTGATGAGTTATCTACTTAAATTTGTTGAACAAAACGACTTACGTATTTTAAGCATGCTAACCTTTAGCCCGGTAAGCAAATTAAAAAAAAACGCAATATGTAGGCTACACGAGAACGGGGACGTCGAGTAACCAAAACAAATGCGTTAAACAAATTCGTACACGTTATTTATCAATTTAACTCTAGAATTAAAGGATATACAACGAGAAACAACGTTTGACAACCTTTAAACAGTTTTAGTAACTATCTCAAAAATTGTCGCTCTGATGCAAACAACTGATGAGTTATCTACTTAAATTTGTTGAACAAAACGACTTACGTATTTTAAGCATGCTAACCTTTAGCCCGGTAAGCAAATTAAAAAAAAAAACGCAATATGTAGGCTACACGAGAACGGAGACGTCGAGTAACCAAAACAAATGCGTTAAACAAATTCGTACACGTTATTTATCAATTTAACTCTAGAATTAAAGGATATACAACGAGAAACAACGTTTGACAACCTTTAAACAGTTTTAATAACCATCTCAAAAATCGTCGCTCTGATGCAAACAACGGAGGAGTTATCTACTTAAATTTGTTGAACAAAACGACTTACGTATTTTAAGCATGCTAATCTTTAGCCCGGTAAGCAAATTAAAAAAAAAAACGCAATATGTAGGCTACACGAGAACGGAGCCGTCGAGTAACCAAAACAAATGCGTTAAACAAATTCGTACACGTTATTTATCAATTTAACTCTAGAATTAAAGGATATACAACGAGAAACAACGTTTGACAACCTTTAAACAGTTTTCATAACTATCTCAAAAATTGTCGCTCTGATGCAAACAACTGATGTGTTATCTACTTAAATTTGTTGAACAAAACGACTTACGTATTTTAAGCATGCTAACCTTTAGCCCGGTAAGCAAATTAAAAAAAAAAAGCAATATGTAGGCTACACGAGAACGGAGACGTCGAGTAACCAAAACAAATGCGTTAAACAAATTCGTACACGTTATTTATCAATTTAACTCTAGAATTAAAGGATATACAACGAGAAACAACGTTTGACAACCTTTAAACAGTTTTAATAACTATCTCAAAAATTGTCGCTCTGATGCAAACAACTGATGAGTTATCTACTTAAATTTGTTGAACAAAACGACTTACGTATTTTAAGCATGCTAACCTTTAACCCGGTAAGCAAATTAAAAAAAAAAACGCAATATGTAGGTTACACGAGAACGGAGACGTCGAGTAACCAAAACAAATGCGTTAAACAAATTCGTACACGTTATTTATCAATTTAACTCTAGAATTAAAGGATATACAACGAGAAACAACGTTTGACAACCTTTAAACAGTTTTAATAACTATCTCAAAAATCGTCGCTCTGATGCAAACAACTGAGGAGTTATCTACTTAAGTTTGTTGAACAAAACGACTTACGTATTTTAAGCATGCTAACCTTTAGCCCGGTAAACAAATTAAAAAAAAAAAACGCAATATGTAGGCTACACGAGAACGGAGACGTCGAGTAACCAAAACAAATGCGTTAAACAAATTCGTACACGTTATTTATCAATTTAACTCTAGAATTAAAGGATATACAACGAGAAACAACGTTTGACAACCTTTAAACAGTTTTAATAACTATCTCAAAAATTGTCGCTCTGATGCAAACAACTGATGAGTTATCTCCTTAAATTTGTTGAACAAAACGACTTACGTATTTTAAGCATGCTAACCTTTAGCCCGGTAAGCAAATTAAAAAAAAAAACGCAATATGTAGGCTACACGAGAACGGAGACGTCGAGTAACCAAACCAAATGCGTTAAACAAATTCGTACACGTTCTTTATCAATTTAACTCTAGAATTAAAGGATATCCAACGAGAAACAACGTTTGACAACCTTTAAACAGTTTTAATAACTATCTCAAAAATCGTCGCTCTGATGCAAACAACTGAGGAGTTATCTACTTAAATTTGTTGAACAAAACGACTTACGTATTTTAAGCATGCTAACCTTTAGCCCGGTAAGCAAATTAAAAAAAAAAAACGCAATATGTAGGCTACACGAGAACGGAGACGTCGAGTAACCAAAACAAATGCGTTAAACAAATTCGTACACGTTATTTATCAATTTAACTCTAGAATTAAAGGATATACAACGAGAAACAACGTTTGACAACCTTTAAACAGTTTTAATAACTATCTCAAAAATCGTCGCTCTGATGCAAACAACGGAGGAGTTATCTACTTAAATTTGTTGAACAAAACGACTTACGTATTTTAAGCATGCTAATCTTTAGCCCGGTAAGCAAATTAAAAAAAAAAACGCAATATGTAGGCTTCACGAGAACGGAGAAGTCGGGTAACCAAAACAAAGGCGTTAAACAAATTCGTACACGTTATTTATCAATTTAACTCTAGAATTAAAGGATATACAACGAGAAACAACGTTTGACAACCTTTAAACAGTTTTAATAACTATCTCAAAAATTGTCGCTCTGATGCAAACAACTGATGAGTTATCTACTTAAATTTGTTGAACAAAACGACTTACGTATTTTAAGCATGCTAACCTTTAGCCCGGTAAGCAAATTAAAAAAAAAACGCAATATGTAGGCTACACGAGAACGGAGACGTCGAATAACCAAAACAAATGCGTTAAACAAATTCCTACACGTTATTTATCAATTTAACTCTAGAATTAAAGGATATACAACGAGAAACAACGTTTGACAACCTTTAAACAGTTTTAATAACTATCTCAAAAATTGTCGCTCTGATGCAAACAACTGATGAGTTATCTACTTAAATTTGTTGAACAAAACGACTTACGTATTTTAAGCATGCTAACCTTTAGCCCGGTAAGCAAATTAAAAAAAAAACGCAATATGTAGGCTACACGAGAACGGAGACGTCGAGTAACCAAAACAAATGCGTTAAACAAATTCCTACACGTTATTTATCAATTTAACTCTAGAATTAAAGGATATACAACGAGAAACAACGTTTGACAACCTTTAAACAGTTTTAATAACTATCTCAAAAATTGTCGCTCTGATGCAAACAACGGAGGAGTTATCTACTTAAATTTGTTGAACAAAACGACTTACGTATTTTAAGCATGCTAACCTTTAGCCCGATAAGCAAATTAAAAAAAAAACGCAATATGTAGGCTACACGAAAACGGAGACGTCAAGTAACCAAAACAAATGCTTTAAACAAATTCGTACACGTTATTTATCAATTTAACTCTAGAATTAAAGGATATACAACGAGAAACAACGTTTGACAACCTTTAAACAGTTTTAATAACTATCTCAAAAATTGTCGCTCTGATGCAAACAACTGATGAGTTATCTACTTAAATTTGTTGAACAAAACGACTTACGTATTTTAAGCATGCTAACCTTTAGCCCGGTAAGCAAATTAAAAAAAAAAACGCAATATGTAGGCTACACGAGAACGGAGACGTCGAGTAACCAAAACAAATGCGTTAAACAAATTCCTACACGTTATTTATCAATTTAACTCTAGAATTAAAGGATATACAACGAGAAACAACGTTTGACAACCTTTAAACAGTTTTAATAACTATCTCAAAAATTGTCGCTCTGATGCAAACAACTGATGAGTTATCTACTTAAATTTGTTGAACAAAACGACTTACGTATTTTAAGCATGCTAACCTTTAGCCCGGTAAGCAAATTAAAAAAAAAACGCAATATGTAGGCTTCACGAGAACGGAGAAGTCGGGTAACCAAAACAAAGGCGTTAAACAAATTCGTACACGTTATTTATCAATTTAACTCTAGAATTAAAGGATATACAACGAGAAACAACGTTTGACAACCTTTAAACAGTTTTAATAACTATCTCAAAAATTGTCGCTCTGATGCAAACAACTGATGAGTTATCTACTTAAATTTGTTGAACAAAACGACTTACGTATTTTAAGCATGCTAACCTTTAGCCCGGTAAGCAAATTAAAAAAAAAACGCAATATGTAGGCTACACGAGAACGGAGCCGTCGAGTACCCAAAACAAATGCGTTAAACAAATTCGTACACGTTATTTATCAATTTAACTCTAGAATTAAAGGATATACAACGAGAAACAACGTTTGACAACCTTTAAACAGTTTTAATAACTATCTCAAAAATCGTCGCTCTGATGCAAAAAACTGAGGAGTTATCTACTTAAATTTGTTGAACAAAACGACTTACGTATTTTAAGCATGCTAACCTTTAGCCCGATAAGCAAATTAAAAAAAAACGCAATATGTAGGCTACACGAGAACGGAGACGTCGAGTAACCAAAACAAATGCGTTAAACAAATTCGTACACGTTATTTATCAATTTAACTCTAGAATTAAAGGATATGCAACGAGAAACAACGTTTGACAACCTTTAAACAGTTTTAATAACTATCTCAAAAATTTTCGCTCTGATGCAAACAACTGATGAGTTATCTACTTAAATTTGTTGAACAAAACGACTTACGTATTTTAAGCATGCTAACCTTTAGCCCGGTAAGCAAATTAAAAAAAAACGCAATATGTAGGCTACACGAGAACGGGGACGTCGAGTAACCAAAACAAATGCGTTAAACAAATTCGTACACGTTATTTATCAATTTAACTCTAGAATTAAAGGATATACAACGAGAAACAACGTTTGACAACCTTTAAACAGTTTTAGTAACTATCTCAAAAATTGTCGCTCTGATGCAAACAACTGATGAGTTATCTACTTAAATTTGTTGAACAAAACGACTTACGTATTTTAAGCATGCTAACCTTTAGCCCGGTAAGCAAATTAAAAAAAAAAACGCAATATGTAGGCTACACGAGAACGGAGACGTCGAGTAACCAAAACAAATGCGTTAAACAAATTCGTACACGTTATTTATCAATTTAACTCTAGAATTAAAGGATATACAACGAGAAACAACGTTTGACAACCTTTAAACAGTTTTAATAACCATCTCAAAAATCGTCGCTCTGATGCAAACAACGGAGGAGTTATCTACTTAAATTTGTTGAACAAAACGACTTACGTATTTTAAGCATGCTAATCTTTAGCCCGGTAAGCAAATTAAAAAAAAAAACGCAATATGTAGGCTACACGAGAACGGAGCCGTCGAGTAACCAAAACAAATGCGTTAAACAAATTCGTACACGTTATTTATCAATTTAACTCTAGAATTAAAGGATATACAACGAGAAACAACGTTTGACAACCTTTAAACAGTTTTCATAACTATCTCAAAAATTGTCGCTCTGATGCAAACAACTGATGTGTTATCTACTTAAATTTGTTGAACAAAACGACTTACGTATTTTAAGCATGCTAACCTTTAGCCCGGTAAGCAAATTAAAAAAAAAAAGCAATATGTAGGCTACACGAGAACGGAGACGTCGAGTAACCAAAACAAATGCGTTAAACAAATTCGTACACGTTATTTATCAATTTAACTCTAGAATTAAAGGATATACAACGAGAAACAACGTTTGACAACCTTTAAACAGTTTTAATAACTATCTCAAAAATTGTCGCTCTGATGCAAACAACTGATGAGTTATCTACTTAAATTTGTTGAACAAAACGACTAACGTATTTTAAGCATGCTAACCTTTAGCCCGGTAAGCAAATTAAAAAAAAAACGCAATATGGAGGCTACACGAGAACGGAGACGTCGAGTAACCAAAACAAATGCGTTAAACAAATTCGTACACGTTATTTATCAATTTAACTCTAGAATTAAAGGATATACAACGAGAAACAACGTTTGACAACCTTTAAACAGTTTTAATAACTATCTCAAAAATTGTCGCTCTGATGCAAACAACTGATGAGTTATCTACTTAAATTTGTTGAACAAAACGACCTACGTATTTTAAGCATGCTAACCTTTAGCCCGGTAAGCAAATTAAAAAAAACGCAATATGTAGGCTACACGAGAACGGAGACGTCGAGTAACCAAAACAAATGCGTTAAACAAATTCGTACACGTTATTTATCAATTTAACTCTAGAATTAAAGGATATACAACGAGAAACAACGTTTGACAACCTTTAAACAGTTTTAATAACTATCTCAAAAATTGTCGCTCTGATGCAAACAACTGATGAGTTATCTACTTAAATTTGTTGAACAAAACGACTTACGTATTTTAAGCATGCTAACCTTTAGCCCGGTAAGCAAATTAAAAAAAAAACGCAATATGTAGGCTACACGACAACGGAGACGTCGAGTAACCAAAACAAATGCGTTAAACAAATTCGTACACGTTATTTATCAATTTAACTCTAGAATTAAAGGATATACTACGAGAAACAACGTTTGACAACCTTTAAACAGTTTTAATAACTATCTCAAAAATTGTCGCTCTGATGCAAACAACTGAGGAGTTATCTACTTAAATTTGTTGAACAAAACGACTTACGTATTTTAAGCATGCTAACCTTTAGCCCGGTAAGCAAATTAAAAAAAAAAACGCAATATGTAGGCTACACGAGAACGGAGACGTCGAGTAACCAAAACAAATGCGTTAAACAAATTCGCACACGTTATTTATCAATTTAACTCTAGAATTAAAGGATATACAACGAGAAACAACGTTTGACAACCTTTAAACAGTTTTAATAACTATCTCAAAAATTGTCGCTCTGATGCAAACAACTGATGAGTTATCTACTTAAATTTGTTGAACAAAACGACTTACGTATTTTAAGCATGCTAACCTTTAGCCCGGTAAGCAAATTAAAAAAAAAACGCAATATGTAGGCTACACGAGAACGGAGCCGTCGAGTACCCAAAACAAATGCGTTAAACAAATTCGTACACGTTATTTATCAATTTAACTCTAGAATTAAAGGATATACAACGAGAAACAACGTTTGACAACCTTTAAACAGTTTTAATAACTATCTCAAAAATCGTCGCTCTGATGCAAACAACTGAGGAGTTATCTACTTAAATTTGTTGAACAAAACGACTTACGTATTTTAAGCATGCTAACCTTTAGCCCGGTAAGCAAATTAAAAAAAAAACGCAATATGTAGGCTACACGAGAACGGAGACGTCGAGTAACCAAAACAAATGCTTTAAACAAATTCGTACACGTTATTTATCAATTTAACTCTAGAATTAAAGGATATACAACGAGAAACAACGTTTGACAACCTTTAAACAGTTTTAATAACTATCTCAAAAATTGTCGCTCTGATGCAAACAACTGATGAGTTATCTACTTAAATTTGTTGAACAAAACGACTTACGTATTTTAAGCATGCTAACCTTTAGCCCGGTAAGCAAATTAAAAAAAAACCCAATATGTAGGCTACACGAGAACGGAGACGTCGAGTAACCAAAACAAATGCGTTAAACAAATTCGTACACGTTATTTATCAATTTAACTCTAGAATTAAAGGATATACAACGAGAAACAACGTTTGACAACCTTTAAACAGTTTTAATAACTATCTCAAAAATTGTCGCTCTGATGCAAACAACTGATGAGTTATCTACTTAAATTTGTTGAACAAAACGACTTACGTATTTTAAGCATGCTAACCTTTAGCCCGGTAAGCAAATTAAAAAAAAAACGCAATATGTAGGCTACACGAGAACGGAGACGTCGAGTAACCAAAACAAATGCGTTAAACAAATTCGTACACGTTATTTATCAATTTAACTCTAGAATTAAAGGATATTCAACGAGAAACAACGTTTGACAACCTTTAAACAGTTTTAATAACTATCTCAAAAATTGTCGCTCTGATGCAAACAACTGATGAGTTATCTACTTAAATTTGTTGAACAAAACGACTTACGTATTTTAAGCATGCTAACCTTTAGCCCGATAAGCAAATTAAAAAAAAAACGCAATATGTAGGCTACACGAGAACGGAGACGTCGAGTAACCAAAACAAATGCGTTAAACAAATTCGTACACGTTATTTATCAATTTAACTCTAGAATTAAAGGATATACAACGAGAAACAACGTTTGACAACCTTTAAACAGTTTTAATAACTATCTCAAAAATCGTCGCTCTGATGCAAACAACGGAGGAGTTATCTACTTAAATTTGTTGAACAAAACGACTTACGTATTTTAAGCATGCTAATCTTTAGCCCGGTAAGCAAATTAAAAAAAAAACGCAATATGTAGGCTACACGAGAACGGAGCCGTCGAGTAACCAAAACAAATGCGTTAAACAAATTCGTACACGTTATTTATCAATTTATCTCTAGAATTAAAGGATATACAACGAGAAACAACGTTTGACAACCTTTAAACAGTTTTAATAACTATCACAAAAATTGTCGCTCTGATGCAAACAACTGATGAGTTATCTACTTAAATTTGTTGAACAAATCGACTAACGTATTTTAAGCATGCTAACCTTTAGCCCGGTAAGCAAATTAAAAAAAAAACGCAATATGTAGGCTACACGAGAACGGAGCCGTCGAGTAACCAAAACAAATGCGTTAAACAAATTCGTACACGTTATTTATCAATTTAACTCTAGAATTAAAGGATATACAACGAGAAACAACGTTTGACAACCTTTAAACAGTTTTGATAACTATCTCAAAAATTGTCGCTCTGATGCAAACAACTGATGAGTTATCTACTTAAATTTGTTGAACAAAACGACTTACGTATTTTAAGCATGCTAACCTTTAGCCCGGTAAGCAAATAAAAAAAAAAAAACGCAATATGTAGGCTACACGACAACGGAGACGTCGAGTAACCAAAACAAATGCGTTAAACAAATTCGTACACGTTATTTATCAATTTAACTCTAGAATTAAAGGATATACAACGAGAAACAACGTTTGACAACCTTTAAAGAGTTTTAATAACTATCTCCAAAATTGTCGCTCTGATGCAAACAACTGATGAGTTATCTACTTAAATTTGTTGAACAAAACGACTTACGTTTTTTAAGCATGCTAACCTTTAGCCCGGTAAGCAAATTAAAAAAAAACGCAATATGTAGGCTACACGAGAACGGAGACGTCGAGTAACCAAAACAAATGCGTTAAACAAATTCGTACACGTTATTTATCAATTTAACTCTAGAATTAAAGGATATACAACGAGAAACAACGTTTGACAACCTTTAAACAGTTTTAATAACTATCTCAAAAATTGTCGCTCTGATGCAAACAACTGATGAGTTATCTACTTAAATTTGTTGAACAAAACGACTTACGTATTTTAAGCATGCTAACCTTTAGCCCGGTAAGCAAATAAAAAAAAAAAACGCAATATGTAGGCTACACGACAACGGAGACGTCGAGTAACCAAAACAAATGCGTTAAACAAATTCGTACACGTTATTTATCAATTTAACTCTAGAATTAAAGGATATACAACGAGAAACAACGTTTGACAACCTTTAAAGAGTTTTAATAACTATCTCCAAAATTGTCGCTCTGATGCAAACAACTGATGAGTTATCTACTTAAATTTGTTGAACAAAACGACTTACGTTTTTTAAGCATGCTAACCTTTAGCCCGGTAAGCAAATTAAAAAAAAACGCAATATGTAGGCTACACGAGAACGGAGACGTCGAGTAACCAAAACAAATGCGTTAAACAAATTCGTACACGTTATTTATCAATTTAACTCTAGAATTAAAGGATATACAACGAGAAACAACGTTTGACAACCTTTAAACAGTTTTAATAACTATCTCAAAAATTGTCGCTCTGATGCAAACAACTGATGAGTTATCTACTTAAATTTGTTGAACAAAACGACTTACGTATTTTAAGCATGCTAACCTTTAGCCCGGTAAGCAAATTAAAAAAAAAAAACGCAATATGTAGGCTACACGAGAACGGAGACGTCGAGTAACCAAAACAAATGCGTTAAACAAATTCGTACACGTTATTTATCAATTTAACTCTAGAATTAAAGGATATTCAACGAGAAACAACGTTTGACAAGCTTTAAACAGTTTTAATAACTATCTCAAAAATTGTCGCTCTGATGCAAACAACTGATGAGTTATCTACTTAAATTTGTTGAACAAAACGACTTACGTATTTTAAGCATGCTAACCTTTAGCCCGATAAGCAAATTAAAAAAAAAAAACGCAATATGTAGGCTACACGAGAACGGAGACGTCGAGTAACCAAAACAAATGCGTTAAACAAATTCGTACACGTTATTTATCAATTTAACTCTAGAATTAAAGGATATACAACGAGAAACAACGTTTGACAACCTTTAAACAGTTTTAATAACTATCTCAAAAATCGTCGCTCTGATGCAAACAACGGAGGAGTTATCTACTTAAATTTGTTGAACAAAACGACTTACGTATTTTAAGCATGCTAATCTTTAGCCCGGTAAGCAAATTAAAAAAAAAAACGCAATATGTAGGCTACACGAGAACGGAGCCGTCGAGTAACCAAAACAAATGCGTTAAACAAATTCGTACACGTTATTTATCAATTTAACTCTAGAATTAAAGGATATACAACGAGAAACAACGTTTGACAACCTTTAAACAGTTTTAATAACTATCTCAAAAATTGTCGCTCTGATGCAAACAACTGATGTGTTATCTACTTAAATTTGTTGAACAAAACGACTTACGTATTTTAAGCATGCTAACCTTTAGCCCGGTAAGCAAATTAAAAAAAAAAAGCAATATGTAGGCTACACGAGAACGGAGACGTCGAGTAACCAAAACAAATGCGTTAAACAAATTCGTACACGTTATTTATCAATTTAACTCTAGAATTAAAGGATATACAACGAGAAACAACGTTTGACAACCTTTAAACAGTTTTAATAACTATCTCAAAAATTGTCGCTCTGATGCAAACAACTGATGAGTTATCTACTTAAATTTGTTGAACAAAACGACTAACGTATTTTAAGCATGCTAACCTTTAGCCCGGTAAGCAAATTAAAAAAAAAAACGCAATATGGAGGCTACACGAGAACGGAGACGTCGAGTAACCAAAACAAATGCGTTAAACAAATTCGTACACGTTATTTATCAATTTAACTCTAGAATTAAAGGGTATACAACGAGAAACAACGTTTGACAACCTTTAAACAGTTTTAATAACTATCTCAAAAATTGTCGCTCTGATGCAAACAACTGATGAGTTATCTACTTAAATTTGTTGAACAAAACGACCTACGTATTTTAAGCATGCTAACCTTTAGCCCGGTAAGCAAATTAAAAAAAACGCAATATGTAGGCTACACGAGAACGGAGACGTCGAGTAACCAAAACAAATGCGTTAAACAAATTCGTACACGTTATTTATCAATTTAACTCTAGAATTAAAGGATATACAACGAGAAACAACGTTTGACAACCTTTAAACAGTTTTAATAACTATCTCAAAAATTGTCGCTCTGATGCAAACAACTGATGAGTTATCTACTTAAATTTGTTGAACAAAACGACTTACGTATTTTAAGCATGCTAACCTTTAGCCCGGTAAGCAAATTAAAAAAAAAACGCAATATGTAGGCTACACGAGAACGGAGCCGTCGAGTACCCAAAACAAATGCGTTAAACAAATTCGTACACGTTATTTATCAATTTAACTCTAGAATTAAAGGATATACAACGAGAAACAAAGTTTGACAACCTTTAAACAGTTTTAATAACTATCTCAAAAATCGTCGCTCTGATGCAAACAACGGAGGAGTTATCTACTTAAATTTGTTGAACAAAACGACTTACGTATTTTAAGCATGCTAATCTTTAGCCCGGTAAGCAAATTAAAAAAAAAAACGCAATATGTAGGCTACACGAGAACGGAGACGTCGAGTAACCAAAACAAATGCGTTAAACAAATTCGTACATGTTATTTATCAATTTAACTCTAGAATTAAAGGATATTCAACGAGAAACAACGTTTGACAACCTTTAAACAGTTTTAATAACTATCTCAAAAATTGTCGCTCTGATGCAAACAACTGATGAGTTATCTACTTAAATTTGTTGAACAAAACGACTTACGTATTTTAAGCATGCTAACCTTTAGCCCGATAAGCAAATTAAAAAAAAAAAAAACCCAATATGTAGGCTACACGAGAACGGAGACGTCGAGTAACCAAAACAAATGCGTTAAACAAATTCGTACACGTTATTTATCAATTTAACTCTAGAATTAAAGGATATACAACGAGAAACAACGTTTGACAACCTTTAAACAGTTTTAATAACTATCTCAAAAATTGTCGCTCTGATGCAAACAACTGATGTGTTATCTACTTAAATTTGTTGAACAAAACGACTTACGTATTTTAAGCATGCTAACCTTTAGCCCGGTAAGCAAATTAAAAAAAAAAGCAATATGTAGGCTACACGAGAACGGAGACGTCGAGTAACCAAAACAAATGCGTTAAACAAATTCGTACACGTTATTTATCAATTTAACTCTAGAATTAAAGGATATACAACGAGAAACAACGTTTGACAACCTTTAAACAGTTTTAATAACTATCTCAAAAATTGTCGCTCTGATGCAAACAACTGATGAGTTATCTACTTAAATTTGTTGAACAAAACGACTAACGTATTTTAAGCATGCTAACCTTTAGCCCGGTAAGCAAATTAAAAAAAAAACGCAATATAGAGGCTACACGAGAACCGAGACGTCGAGTAACCAAAACAAATGCGTTAAACAAATTCGTACACGTTATTTATCAATTTAACTCTAGAATTAAAGGATATACAACGAGAAACAACGTTTGACAACCTTTAAACAGTTTTAATAACTATCTCAAAAATTGTCGCTCTGATGCAAACAACTGATGAGTTATCTACTTAAATTTGTTGAACAAAACGACCTACGTATTTTAAGCATGCTAACATTTAGCCCGGTAAGCAAATTAAAAAAAACGCAATATGTAGGCTACACGAGAACGGAGACGTCGAGTAACCAAAACAAATGCGTTAAAAAATTCGTACACGTTATTTATCAATTTAACTCTAGAATTAAAGGATATACAACGAGAAACAACGTTTGACAACCTTTAAACAGTTTTAATAACTATCTCAAAAATTGTCGCTCTGATGCAAACAACTGATGAGTTATCTACTTAAATTTGTTGAACAAAACGACTTACGTATTTTAAGCATGCTAACCTTTAGCCCGGTAAGCAAATTAAAAAAAAAACGCAATATGTAGGCTACACGACAACGGAGACGTCGAGTAACCAAAACAAATGCGTTAAACAAATTCGTACACGTTATTTATCAATTTAACTCTAGAATTAAAGGATATACTACGAGAAACAACGTTTGACAACCTTTAAACAGTTTTAATAACTATCTCAAAAATTGTCGCTCTGATGCAAACAACTGAGGAGTTATCTACTTAAATTTGTTGAACAAAACAACTTACGTATTTTAAGCATGCTAACCTTTAGCCCGGTAAGCAAATTAAAAAAAAAAACGCAATATATAGGCTACACGAGAACGGAGACGTCGAGTAACCAAAACAAATGCGTTAAACAAATTCGTACACGTTATTTATCAATTTAACTCTAGAATTAAAGGATATACAACGAGAAACAACGTTTGACAACCTTTAAACAGTTTTAATAACTATCTCAAAAATTGTCGCTCTGATGCAAACAACTGATGAGTTATCTACTTAAATTTGTTGAACAAAACGACTTACGTATTTTAAGCATGCTAACCTTTAGCCCGGTAAGCAAATTAAAAAAAAACGCAATATGTAGGCTACACGAGAACGGAGCCGTCGAGTACCCAAAACAAATGCGTTAAACAAATTCGTACACGTTATTTATCAATTTAACTCTAGAATTAAAGGATATACTACGAGAAACAACGTTTGACAACCTTTAAACAGTTTTAATAACTATCTCAAAAATTGTCGCTCTGATGCAAACAACTGATGAGTTATCTACTTAAATTTGTTGAACAAAACGACTTACGTATTTTAAGCATGCTAACCTTTAGCCCGGTAAGCAAATTAAAAAAAAAACGCAATATGTAGGCTACACGAGAACGGAGCCGTCGAGTACCCAAAACAAATGCGTTAAACAAATTCGTACACGTTATTTATCAATTTAACTCTAGAATTAAAGGATATACAACGAGAAACAACGTTTGACAACCTTTAAACAGTTTTAATAACTATCTCAAAAATTGTCGCTCTGATGCAAACAACTGATGAGTTATCTACTTAAATTTGTTGAACAAAACGACTTACGTATTTTAAGCATGCTAACCTTTAGCCCGGTAAGCAAATTAAAAAAAAAACGCAATATGTAGGCTACACGAGAACGGAGACGTCGAGTAACCAAAACAAATGCGTTAAACAAATTCGTACACGTTATTTATCAATTTAACTCTAGAATTAAAGGATATACAACGAGAAACAACGTTTGACAACCTTTAAACAGTTTTAATAACTATCTCAAAAATTGTCGCTCTGATGCAAACAACTGATGAGTTATCTACTTAAATTTGTTGAACAAAACAACTTACGTATTTTAAGCATGCTAACCTTTAGCCCGGTAAGCAAATTAAAAAAAAACCCAATATGTAGGCTACACGAGAACGGAGACGTCGAGTAACCAAAACAAATGCGTTAAACAAATTCGTACACGTTATTTATCAATTTAACTCTAGAATTAAAGGATATACAACGAGAAACAACGTTTGACAACCTTTAAACAGTTTTAATAACTATCTCAAAAATTGTCGCTCTGATGCAAACAACTGATGAGTTATCTACTTAAATTTGTTGAACAAAACGACTTACGTATTTTAAGCATGCTAACCTTTAGCCCGGTAAGCAAATTAAAAAAAAAACGCAATATGTAGGCTACACGAGAACGGAGACGTCGAGTAACCAAAACAAATGCGTTAAACAAATTCGTACACGTTATTTATCAATTTAACTCTAGAATTAAAGGATATACTACGAGAAACAACGTTTGACAACCTTTAAACAGTTTTAATAACTATCTCAAAAATTGTCGCTCTGATGCAAACAACTGATGAGTTATCTACTTAAATTTGTTGAACAAAACGACTTACGTATTTTAAGCATGCTAACCTTTAGCCCGGTAAGCAAATTAAAAAAAAAACGCAATATGTAGGCTACACGAGAACGGAGCCGTCGAGTACCCAAAACAAATGCGTTAAACAAATTCGTACACGTTATTTATCAATTTAACTCTAGAATTAAAGGATATACAACGAGAAACAACGTTTGACAACCTTTAAACAGTTTTAATAACTATCTCAAAAATCGTCGCTCTGATGCAAACAACTGAGGAGTTATCTACTTAAATTTGTTGAACAAAACGACTTACGTATTTTAAGCATGCTAACCTTTAGCCCGGTAAGCAAATTAAAAAAAAAACGCAATATGTAGGCTACACGAGAACGGAGACGTCGAGTAACCAAAACAAATGCGTTAAACAAATTCGTACACGTTATTTATCAATTTAACTCTAGAATTAAAGGATATACAACGAGAAACAACGTTTGACAACCTTTAAACAGTTTTAATAACTATCTCAAAAATTGTCGCTCTGATGCAAACAACTGATGAGTTATCTACTTAAATTTGTTGAACAAAACGACTTACGTATTTTAAGCATGCTAACCTTTAGCCCGGTAAGCAAATTAAAAAAAAAACGCAATATGTAGGCTACACGAGAACGGAGACGTCGAGTAACCAAAACAAATGCGTTAAACAAATTCGTACACGTTATTTATCAATTTAACTCTAGAATTAAAGGATATTCAACGAGAAACAACGTTTGACAACCTTTAAACAGTTTTAATAACTATCTCAAAAATTGTCGCTCTGATGCAAACAACTGATGAGTTATCTACTTAAATTTGTTGAACAAAACGACTTACGTATTTTAAGCATGCTAACCTTTAGCCCGATAAGCAAATTAAAAAAAAAACGCAATATGTAGGCTACACGAGAACGGAGACGTGGAGTAACCAAAACAAATGCGTTAAACAAATTCGTACACGTTATTTATCAATTTAACTCTAGAATTAAAGGATATACAACAAGAAACAACGTTTGACAACCTTTAAACAGTTTTAATAACTATCTCAAAAATCGTCGCTCTGATGCAAACAACGGAGGAGTTATCTACTTAAATTTGTTGAACAAAACGACTTACGTATTTTAAGCATGCTAATTTTTAGCCCGGTAAGCAAATTAAAAAAAAAACGCAATATGTAGGCTACACGAGAACGGAGCCGTCGAGTAACCAAAACAAATGCGTTAAACAAATTCGTACACGTTATTTATCAATTTATCTCTAGAATTAAAGGATATACAACGAGAAACAACGTTTGACAACCTTTAAACAGTTTTAATAACTATCACAAAAATTGTCGCTCTGATGCAAACAACTGATGAGTTATCTACTTAAATTTGTTGAACAAATCGACTAACGTATTTTAAGCATGCTAACCTTTAGCCCGGTAAGCAAATTAAAAAAAAAACGCAATATGTAGGCTACACGAGAACGGAGCCGTCGAGTAACCAAAACAAATGCGTTAAACAAATTCGTACACGTTATTTATCAATTTAACTCTAGAATTAAAGGATATACAACGAGAAACAACGTTTGACAACCTTTAAACAGTTTTGATAACTATCTCAAAAATTGTCGCTCTGATGCAAACAACTGATGAGTTATCTACTTAAATTTGTTGAACAAAACGACTTACGTATTTTAAGCATGCTAACCTTTAGCCCGGTAAGCAAATTAAAAAAAAAACGCAATATGTAGGCTACACGAGAACGGAGACGTCGAGTAACCAAAACAAATGCGTTAAACAAATTCGTACACGTTATTTATCAATTTAACTCTAGAATTAAAGGATATACAACGAGAAACAACGTTTGACAACCTTTAAACAGTTTTAATAACTATCTCAAAAATTGTCGCTCTGATGCAAACAACTGATGAGTTATCTACTTAAATTTGTTGAACAAAACGACTTACGTATTTTAAGCATGCTAACCTTTAGCCCGGTAAGCAAATTAAAAAAAAAACGCAATATGTAGGCTACACGACAACGGAGACGTCGAGTAACCAAAACAAATGCGTTAAACAAATTCGTACACGTTATTTATCAATTTAACTCTAGAATTAAAGGATATACAACGAGAAACAACGTTTGACAACCTTTAAAGAGTTTTAATAACTATCTCCAAAATTGTCGCTCTGATGCAAACAACTGATGAGTTATCTACTTAAATTTGTTGAACAAAACGACTTACGTTTTTTAAGCATGCTAACCTTTAGCCCGGTAAGCAAATTAAAAAAAAACGCAATATGTAGGCTACACGAGAACGGAGACGTCGAGTAACCAAAACAAATGCGTTAAACAAATTCGTACACGTTATTTATCAATTTAACTCTAGAATTAAAGGATATACAACAAGAAACAACGTTTGACAACCTTTAAACAGTTTTAATAACTATCTCAAAAATTGTCGCTCTGATGCAAACAACTGATGAGTTATCTACTTAAATTTGTTGAACAAAACGACTTACGTATTTTAAGCATGCTAACCTTTAGCCCGGTAAGCAAATTAAAAAAAAAACGCAATATGTAGGCTACACGAGAACGGAGACGTCGAGTAACCCAAACAAATGCGTTAAACAAATTCATACACGTTATTTATCAATTTAACTCTAGAATTAAAGGATATACAACGAGAAACAACGTTTGACAACCTTTAAACAGTTTTAATAACTATCTCAAAAATCGTCGCTCTGATGCAAACAACTGAGGAGTTATCAACTATCTCAAAAATTGTCGCTCTGATGCAAACAACTGATGTGTTATCTACTTAAATTTGTTGAACAAAACGACTTACGTATTTTAAGCATGCTAACCTTTAGCCCGGTAAGCAAATTAAAAAAAAAAAGCAATATGTAGGCTACACGAGAACGGAGACGTCGAGTAACCAAAACAAATGCGTTAAACAAATTCGTACACGTTATTTATCAATTTAACTCTAGAATTAAAGGATATACAACGAGAAACAACGTTTGACAACCTTTAAACAGTTTTAATAACTATCTCAAAAATTGTCGCTCTGATGCAAACAACTGATGAGTTATCTACTTAAATTTGTTGAACAAAACGACTAACGTATTTTAAGCATGCTAACCTTTAGCCCGGTAAGCAAATTAAAAAAAAAACGCAATATGGAGGCTACACGAGAACGGAGACGTCGAGTAACCAAAACAAATGCGTTAAACAAATTCGTACACGTTATTTATCAATTTAACTCTAGAATTAAAGGATATACAACGAGAAACAACGTTTGACAACCTTTAAACAGTTTTAATAACTATCTCAAAAATTGTCGCTCTGATGCAAACAACTGATGAGTTATCTACTTAAATTTGTTGAACAAAACGACTTACGTATTTTAAGCATGCTAACCTTTAGCCCGGTAAGCAAATTAAAAAAAAAACGCAATATGTAGGCTACACGACAACGGAGACGTCGAGTAACCAAAACAAATGCGTTAAACAAATTCGTACACGTTATTTATCAATTTAACTCTAGAATTAAAGGATATACTACGAGAAACAACAGCCGTGTTTTTTAACACGCGTATATCCGTTTACGCTTAAACTTTATATTGACTGCTAAGAGACAAACTATAAATACACCTCTGTAATTGCTGCGCATAAATTTTGTCTTACTAAATTTCAATACGCATTATACTCAGATGTAACTGAAATATGTGTCTTTGTTTCACCCTGTACACTAATTCTATGTATTATATGTGTGTCCACAATTCATCGCAACTGATTCAGCTATATGTTATACCCTATGGCCATCAGAGCGTTGCGTCTCCGCTTTTCGCTACACCCTGTTGCTGTAGCTAGTTGTTTTACCACAGCCGCTAGATGGGTCTCCTAAGCATTATCTAAGCGAAGATAGGCGTTTTTTAACACGCGCAAACGAAACGTATACGCGCGTGTTAAAAAACACGGCTAACGTTTGACAACCTTTAAACAGTTTTAATAACTATTTCAAAAATTGTCGCTCTGATGCAAACAACTGAGGAGTTATCTACTTAAATTTGTTGAACAAAACGACTTACGTATTTTAAGCATGCTAACCTTTAGCCCGGTAAGCAAATTAAAAAAAAAAACGCAATATGTAGGCTACACGAGAACGGAGACGTCGAGTAACCAAAACAAATGCGTTAAACAAATTCGTACACGGTATTTATCAATTTAACTCTAGAATTAAAGGATATACAACGAGAAACAACGTTTGACAACCTTTAAACAGTTTTAATAACTATCTCAAAAATTGTCGCTCTGATGCAAACAACTGATGAGTTATCTACTTAAATTTGTTGAACAAAACGACTTACGTATTTTAAGCATGCTAACCTTTAGCCCGGTAAGCAAATTAAAAAAAAAACGCAATATGTAGGCTACACGAGAACGGAGCCGTCGAGTACCCAAAACAAATGCGTTAAACAAATTCGTACACGTTATTTATCAATTTAACTCTAGAATTAAAGGATATACAACGAGAAACAACGTTTGACAACCTTTAAACAGTTTTAATAACTATCTCAAAAATCGTCGCTCTGATGCAAACAACTGAGGAGTTATCTACTTAAATTTGTTGAACAAAACGACTTACGTATTTTAAGCATGCTAACCTTTAGCCCGGTAAGCAAATTAAAAAAAAAACGCAATATGTAGGCTACACGAGAACGGAGACGTCGAGTAACCAAAACAAATGCTTTAAACAAATTCGTATACGTTATTTATCAATTTAACTCTAGAATTAAAGGATATACAACGAGAAACAACGTTTGACCACCTTTAAACAGTTTTAATAACTATCTCAAAAATTGTCGCTCTGATGCAAACAACTGATGAGTTATCTACTTAAATTTGTTGAACAAAACGACCTACGTATTTTAAGCATGCTAACCTTTAGCCCGGTAAGCAAATTAAAAAAAACGCAATATGTAGGCTACACGAGAACGGAGACGTCGAGTAACCAAAACAAATGCGTTAAACAAATTCGTACACGTTATTTATCAATTTAACTCTAGAATTAAAGGATATACAACGAGAAACAACGTTTGACAACCTTTAAACAGTTTTAATAACTATCTCAAAAATTGTCGCTCTGATGCAAACAACTGATGAGTTATCTACTTAAATTTGTTGAACAAAACGACTTACGTATTTTAAGCATGCTAACCTTTAGCCCGGTAAGCAAATTAAAAAAAAAAAGCAATATGTAGGCTACACGAGAACGGAGACGTCGAGTAACCAAAACAAATGCGTTAAACAAATTCGTACACGTTATTTATCAATTTAACTCTAGAATTAAAGGATATACAACGAGAAACAACGTTTGACAACCTTTAAACAGTTTTAATAACTATCTCAAAAATTGTCGCTCTGATGCAAACAACTGATGAGTTATCTACTTAAATTTGTTGAACAAAACGACTTACGTATTTTAAGCATGCTAACCTTTAGCCCGGTAAGCAAATTAAAAAAAAAACGCAATATGTAGGCTACACGACAACGGAGACGTCGAGTAACCAAAACAAATGCGTTAAACAAATTCGTACACGTTATTTATCAATTTAACTCTAGAATTAAAGGATATACAACGAGAAACAACGTTTGACAACCTTTAAAGAGTTTTAATAACTATCTCCAAAATTGTCGCTCTGATGCAAACAACTGATGAGTTATCTACTTAAATTTGTTGAACAAAACGACTTACGTTTTTTAAGCATGCTAACCTTTAGCCCGGTAAGCAAATTAAAAAAAAACGCAATATGTAGGCTACACGAGAACGGAGACGTCGAGTAACCAAAACAAATGCGTTAAACAAATTCGTACACGTTATTTATCAATTTAACTCTAGAATTAAAGGATATACAACAAGAAACAACGTTTGACAACCTTTAAACAGTTTTAATAACTATCTCAAAAATTGTCGCTCTGATGCAAACAACTGATGAGTTATCTACTTAAATTTGTTGAACAAAACGACTTACGTATTTTAAGCATGCTAACCTTTAGCCCGGTAAGCAAATTAAAAAAAAAACGCAATATGTAGGCTACACGAGAACGGAGACGTCGAGTAACCCAAACAAATGCGTTAAACAAATTCATACACGTTATTTATCAATTTAACTCTAGAATTAAAGGATATACAACGAGAAACAACGTTTGACAACCTTTAAACAGTTTTAATAACTATCTCAAAAATCGTCACTCTGATGCAAACAACTGAGGAGTTATCTACTTAAATTTGTTGAACAAAACGACTTACGTATTTTAAGCATGCTAACCTTTAGCCCGGTAAGCAAATTAAAAAAAAAACGCAATATGTAGGCTACACGAGAACGGAGACGTCGAGTAACCAAAACAAATGCGTTAAACAAATTCGTACACGTTATTTATCAATTTAACTCTAGAATTAAAGGATATACAACGAGAAACAACGTTTGACAACCTTTAAACAGTTTTAATAACTATCTCAATAATTGTCGCTCTGATGCAAACAACTGATGAGTTATCTACTTAAATTTGTTGAACAAAACGACTTACGTATTTTAAGCATGCTAACCTTTAGCCCGGTAAGCAAATTAAAAAAAAAACGCAATATGTAGGCTACACGAGAACGGAGCCGTCGAGTAACCAAAACAAATGCGTTAAATAAATTCGTACACGTTATTTATCAATTTAACTCTAGAATTAAAGGATATACAACGAGAAACAACGTTTGACAACCTTTAAACAGTTTTAATAACTATCTCAAAAATTGTCGCTCTGATGCAAACAACTGATGTGTTATCTACTTAAATTTGTTGAACAAAACGACTTACGTATTTTAAGCATGCTAACCTTTAGCCCGGTAAGCAAATAAAAAAAAAAAAGCAATATGTAGGCTACACGAGAACGGAGACGCCGAGTAACCAAAACAAATGCGTTAAACAAATTCGTACACGTTATTTATCAATTTATCTCTAGAATTAAAGGATATACAACGAGAAACAACGTTTGACAACCTTTAAACAGTTTTAATAACTATCACAAAAATTGTCGCTCTGATGCAAACAACTGATGAGTTATCTACTTAAATTTGTTGAACAAATCGACTAACGTATTTTAAGCATGCTAACCTTTAGCCCGGTAAGCAAATTAAAAAAAAAAACGCAATATGTAGGCTACACGAGAACGGAGCCGTCGAGTAACCAAAACAAATGCGTTAAACAAATTCGTACACGTTATTTATCAATTTAACTCTAGAATTAAAGGATATACAACGAGAAACAACGTTTGACAACCTTTAAACAGTTTTGATAACTATCTCAAAAATTGTCGCTCTGATGCAAACAACTGATGAGTTATCTACTTAAATTTGTTGAACAAAACGACTTACGTATTTTAAGCATGCTAACCTTTAGCCCGGTAAGCAAATTAAAAAAAAAAACGCAATATGTAGGCTACACGAGAACGGAGACGTCGAGTAACCAAAACAAATGCGTTAAACAAATTCGTACACGTTATTTATCAATTTAACTCTAGAATTAAAGGATATACAACGAGAAACAACGTTTGACAACCTTTAAACAGTTTTAATAACTATCTCAAAAATTGTCGCTCTGATGCAAACAACTGATGAGTTATCTACTTAAATTTGTTGAACAAAACGACTTACGTATTTTAAGCATGCTAACCTTTAGCCCGGTAAGCAAATTAAAAAAAAAACGCAATATGTAGGCTACACGACAACGGAGACGTCGAGTAACCAAAACAAATGCGTTAAACAAATTCGTACACGTTATTTATCAATTTAACTCTAGAATTAAAGGATATACGACGAGAAACAACGTTTGACAACCTTTAAAGAGTTTTAATAACTATCTCCAAAATTGTCGCTCTGATGCAAACAACTGATGAGTTATCTACTTAAATTTGTTGAACAAAACGACTTACGTTTTTTAAGCATGCTAACCTTTAGCCCGGTAAGCAAATTAAAAAAAAACGCAATATGTAGGCTACACGAGAACGGAGACGTCGAGTAACCAAAACAAATGCGTTAAACAAATTCGTACACGTTATTTATCAATTTAACTCTAGAATTAAAGGATATACAACGAGAAACAACGTTTGACAACCTTTAAACAGTTTTAATAACTATCTCAAAAATTGTCGCTCTGATGCAAACAACTGATGAGTTATCTACTTAAATTTGTTGAACAAAACGACTTACGTATTTTAAGCATGCTAACCTTTAGCCCGGTAAGCAAATTAAAAAAAAAACGCAATATGTGGGCTACACGAGAACGGAGACGTCGAGTAACCCAAACAAATGCGTTAAACAAATTCATACACGTTATTTATCAATTTAACTCTAGAATTAAAGGATATACAACGAGAAACAACGTTTGACAACCTTTAAACAGTTTTAATAACTATCTCAAAAATCGTCGCTCTGATGCAAACAACTGAGGAGTTATCTACTTAAATTTGTTGAACAAAACGACTTACGTATTTTAAGCATGCTAACCTTTAGCCCGGTAAGCAAATTAAAAAAAAAACGCAATATGTAGGCTACACGAGAACGGAGACGTCGAGTAACCAAAACAAATGCGTTAAACAAATTCGTACACGTTATTTATCAATTTGACTCTAGAATTAAAGGATATACAACGAGAAACAACGTTTGACAACCTTTAAACAGTTTTAATAACTATCTCAAAAATTGTGGCTGTGATGCAAACAACTGATGAGTTATCTACTTAAATTTGTTGAACAAAACGACTTACGTATTTTAAGCATGCTAACCTTTAGCCCGGTAAGCAAATTAAAAAAAAACGCAATATGTAGGCTACACGAGAATGGAGACGTCGAGTAACCAAAACAAATGCGTTAAACAAATTCGTACACGTTATTTATCAATTTAACTCTAGAATTAAAGGATATACAACGAGAGACAACGTTTGACAACCTTTAAACAGTTTTAATAACTATCTCAAAAATTGTCGCTCTGATGCAAACAACTGATGAGTTATCTACTTAAATTTGTTGAACAAAACGAATTACGTATTTTAAGCAAGCTAACCTTTAGCCCGGTAAGCAAATTAAAAAAAAAACGCAATATGTAGGCTACACGAGAACGGAGACGTCGAGTAACCAAAACAAATGCGTTAAACAAATTCGTACACGCTATTTATCAATTTAACTCTAGAATTAAAGGATATAAAACGAGAAACAACGTTTGACAACCTTTAAACAGTTTTAATAACTATCTCAAAAATTGTCGCTCTGATGCAAACAACTGATGAGTTATCTACTTAAATTTGTTGAACAAAACGACTTACGTATTTTAAGCATGCTAACCTTTAGCCCGGTAAGCAAATTAAAAAAAAAAACGCAATATGTAGGCTACACGAGAACGGAGACGTCGAGTAACCCAAACAAATGCGTTAAACAAATTCGTACACGTTATTTATCAATTTAACTCTAGAATTAAAGGATATACAACGAGAAACAACGTTTGACAACCTTTAAACAGTTTTAATAACTATCTCAATAATTGTCGCTCTGATGCAAACAACTGATGAGTTATCTACTTAAATTTGTTGAACAAAACGACTTACGTATTTTAAGCATGCTAACCTCTAGCCCGGTAAGCAAATTAAAAAAAAAAACGCAATATGTTGGCTAAACGAGAACGGAGACGTCGAGTAACCAAAACAAATGCGTTAAACAAATTCGTACACGTTATTTATCAATATAACTCTAGAATTAAAGGATATACAACGAGAAACAACGTTTGACAACCTTTAAACAGTTTTAATAACTATCTCAAAAATTGTCGCTCTGATGCAAACAACTGATGAGTTATCTACTTAAATTTGTTGAACAAAACGACTTACGTATTTTAAGCATGCTAACCTTTAGCCCGGTAAGCAAATTAAAAAAAAACGCAATATGTAGGCTACACGAGAACGGAGACGTCGAGAAACCAAAACAAATGCGTTAAACAAATTCGTACACGTTATTTATCAATTTAACTCTAGAATTAAAGGATATACAACGAGAAACAACGTTTGACAACCTTTAAAAAATTTTAATAACTATCTCAAAAATCGTCGCTCTGATGCAAACAACTGAGGAGTTATCTACTTAAATTTGTTGAACAAAACGACTTACGTATTTTAAGCATGCTAACCTTTAGCCCGGTAAGCAAATTAAAAAAAAAACGCAATATGTAGGCTACACGAGAACGGAGACTTCGAGTAACCAAAATAAATGCGTTAAACAAATTCGTACACGTTATTTATCAATTTAACTCTAGAATTAAAGGATATACAACGAGAAACAACGTTTGACAACCTTTAAAAAATTTTAATAACTATCTCAAAAATCGTCGCTCTGATGCAAACAACTGAGGAGTTATCTACTTAAATTTGTTGAACAAAACGACTTACGTATTTTAAGCATGCTAACCTTTAGCCCGGTAAGCAAATTAAAAAAAAAACGCAATATGTAGGCTACACGAGAACGGAGCCGTCGAGTAACCAAAACAAATGCGTTAAACAAATTCGTACACGTTATTTATCAATTTAACTCCAGAATTAAAGGATATTCAACAAGAAACAACGTTTGACAACCTTTAAACAGTTTTAATAACTATCTCAAAAATTGTCGCTCTGATGCAAACAACTGAGGAGTTATCTACTTAAATTTGTTGAACAAAACGACTTACGTATTTTAAGCATGCTAACCTTTAGCCCGGTAAGCAAATTAAAAAAAAACGCAATATGTAGGCTACACGAGAACGGAGACGTCGAGTAACCAAAACAAATGCGTTAAACAAATTCGTACACGTTATTTATCAATTTAACTCTAGAATTAAAGGATATACAACGAGAAACAACGTTTGACAACCTTTAAACAGTTTTAATAACTATCTCAAAAATCGTCGCTCTGATGCAAACAACTGATGAGTTATCTACTTAATTTGTTGAACAAAACGACTTACGTATTTTAAGCATGCTAACCTTTAGCCCGGTAAGCAAATTAAAAAAAAAAAGCAATATGTAGGCTACACGAGAACGGAGTCGTCGAGTAACCAAAACAAATGCGTTAAACAAATTCGTACACGTTATTTATCAATTTAACTCTAGAATTAAAGGATATACAACGAGAAACAACGTTTGACAACCATTAAACAGTTTTAATAACTATCTCAAAAATTGTCGCTCTGATGCAAACAACTGATGAGTTATCTACTTAAATTTGTTGAACAAAACGACTTACGTATTTTAAGCATGCTAACCTTTAGCCAGGTAAGCAAATTAAAAAAAAAAAACGCAATATGTAGGCTACACGAGAACGGAGACTTCGAGTAACCAAAACAAATGCGTTAAACAAATTCGTACACGTTATTTATCAATTTAACTCTAGAATTAAAGGATATACTACGAGAAACAACGTTTGACAACCTTTAAACAGTTTTAATAACTATCTCAAAAATTGTCGCTCTGATGCAAACAACTGATGAGTTATCTACTCAAATTTGTTGAACAAAACGACTTACGTATTTTAAGCATGCTAACCTTTAGCCCGGTAAGCAAATTAAAAAAAAAAACGCAATATGTAGACTACACGAGAACGGAGACGTCGAGTAACCAAAACAAATGCGTTAAACATATTCGTACACGTTATTTATCAATTTAACTCTAGAATTAAAGGATATACAACGAGAAACAACGTTTGACAACCTTTAAACAGTTTTAATAACTATCTCAAAAATTGTCGCTCTGATGCAAACAACTGATGAGTTATCTCCTTAAATTTGTTGAACAAAACGACTTACGTATTTTAAGCATGCTAACCTTTAGCCCGGTAAGCAAATTAAAAAAAAAACGCAATATGTATGTTACACGAGAACGGAGACGTCGAGTAATCAAAACAAATGCGTTAAACAAATTCGTACACGTTATTTATCAATTTGACTCTAGAATTAAAGGATATACAACGAGAAACAACGTTTGACAACCTTTAAACAGTTTTAATAACTATCTCAAAAATTGTCGCTCTGATGCAAACAACTGATGAGTTATCTACTTAAATTTGTTGAACAAAACGACTTACGTATTTTAAGCATGCTAACCTTTAGCCCGGTAAGCAAATTAAAAAAAAAAAACGCAATATGTAGGCTACACGAGAACGGAGCCGTCGAGTAACCAAAACAAATGCGTTAAACAAATTCGTACACGTTATTTATCAATTTAACTCTAGAATTAAAGGATATACAAAGAGAAACAACGTTTGACAACCTTTAAACAGTTTTAATAACTATCTCAAAAATCGTCGCTCTGATGCAAACAACTGAGGAGTTATCTACTTAAATTTGTTGAACAAAACGACTTACGTATTTTAAGCATGCTAACCTTTAGCCCGGTAAGCAAATTAAAAAAAAAACGCAATATGTAGGCTACACGAGAACGGAGACGTCGAGTAACCAAAACAAATGCGTTAAACAAATTCGTACACGTTATTTATCAATTTAACTCTAGAATTAAAGGATATACAAAGAGAAACAACGTTTGACAACCTTTAAACAGTTTTAATAACTATCTCAAAAATCGTCGCTCTGATGCAAACAACTGAGGAGTTATCTACTTAAATTTGTTGAACAAAACGACTTACGTATTTTAAGCATGCTAACCTTTAGCCCGGTAAGCAAATTAAAAAAAAAACGCAATATGTAGGCTACACGAGAACGGAGACGTCGAGTAACCAAAACAAATGCGTTAAACAAATTCGTACACGTTATTTATCAATTTAACTCTAGAATTAAAGGATATACAACGAGAAACAACGTTTGACAACCTTTAAACAGTTTTAATAACTATCTCAAAAATTGTCGCTCTGATGCAAACAACTGATGAGTTATCTACTTAAATTTGTTGAACAAAACGACTTACGTATTTTAAGCATGCTAACCTTTAGCCCGGTAAGCAAATTAAAAAAAAAACGCAATATGTAGGCTACACGAAAACGGAGACGTCGAGTAACCAAAACAAATGCGTTAAACAAATTCGTACACGTTATTTATCAATTTAACTCTAGAATTAAAGGATATACAACGAGAAACAACGTTTGACAACCTTTAAACAGTTTTAATAACTATCTCAAAAATTGTCGCTCTGATGCAAACAACTGATGAGTTATCTACTTAAATTTGTTGAACAAAACGACTTACGTATTTTAAGCATGCTAACCTTTAGCCCGGTAAGCAAATTAAAAAAAAAACGCAATATGTAGGCTACACGAGAACGGAGCCGTCGAGTAACCAAAACAAATGCGTTAAACAAATTCGTACACGTTATTTATCAATTTAACTCTAGAATTAAAGGATATACAACGAGAAACAACGTTTGACAACCTTTAAACAGTTTTAATAACTATCTCAAAAATCGTCGCTCTGATGCAAACAACTGATGAGTTATCTACTTAATTTGTTGAACAAAACGACTTACGTATTTTAAGCATGCTAACCTTTAGCCCGGTAAGCAAATTAAAAAAAAAAAGCAATATGTAGGCTACACGAGAACGGAGTCGTCGAGTAACCAAAACAAATGCGTTAAACAAATTCGTACACGTTATTTATCAATTTAACTCTAGAATTAAAGGATATACAACGAGAAACAACGTTTGACAACCATTAAACAGTTTTAATAACTATCTCAAAAATTGTCGCTCTGATGCAAACAACTGATGAGTTATCTACTTAAATTTGTTGAACAAAACGACTTACGTATTTTAAGCATGCTAACCTTTAGCCAGGTAAGCAAATTAAAAAAAAAAAACGCAATATGTAGGCTACACGAGAACGGAGACTTCGAGTAACCAAAACAAATGCGTTAAACAAATTCGTACACGTTATTTATCAATTTAACTCTAGAATTAAAGGATATACTACGAGAAACAACGTTTGACAACGTTTAAACAGTTTTAATAACTATCTCAAAAATTGTCGCTCTGATGCAAACAACTGATGAGTTATCTACTCAAATTTGTTGAACAAAACGACTTACGTATTTTAAGCATGCTAACCTTTAGCCCGGTAAGCAAATTAAAAAAAAAACGCAATATGTAGACTACACGAGAACGGAGACGTCGAGTAACCAAAACAAATGCGTTAAACATATTCGTACACCTTATTTATCAATTTAACTCTAGAATTAAAGGATATACAACGAGAAACAACGTTTGACAACCTTTAAACAGTTTTAATAACTATCTCAAAAATTGTCGCTCTGATGCAAACAACTGATGAGTTATCTCCTTAAATTTGTTGAACAAAACGACTTACGTATTTTAAGCATGCTAACCTTTAGCCCGGTAAGCAAATTAAAAAAAAAACGCAATATGTATGTTACACGAGAACGGAGACGTCGAGTAACCAAAACAAATGCGTTAAACAAATTCGTACACGTTATTTATCAATTTGACTCTAGAATTAAAGGATATACAACGAGAAACAACGTTTGACAACCTTTAAACAGTTTTAATAACTATCTCAAAAATTGTCGCTCTGATGCAAACAACTGATGAGTTATCTACTTAAATTTGTTGAACAAAACGACTTACGTATTTTAAGCATGCTAACCTTTAGCCCGGTAAGCAAATTAAAAAAAAAAACGCAATATGTAGGCTACACGAGAACGGAGCCGTCGAGTAACCAAAACAAATGCGTTAAACAAATTCGTACACGTTATTTATCAATTTAACTCTAGAATTAAAGGATATACAAAGAGAAACAACGTTTGACAACCTTTAAACAGTTTTAATAACTATCTCAAAAATCGTCGCTCTGATGCAAACAACTGAGGAGTTATCTACTTAAATTTGTTGAACAAAACGACTTACGTATTTTAAGCATGCTAACCTTTAGCCCGGTAAGCAAATTAAAAAAAAAACGCAATATGTAGGCTACACGAGAACGGAGACGTCGAGTAACCAAAACAAATGCGTTAAACAAATTCGTACACGTTATTTATCAATTTAACTCTAGAATTAAAGGATATACAAAGAGAAACAACGTTTGACAACCTTTAAACAGTTTTAATAACTATCTCAAAAATCGTCGCTCTGATGCAAACAACTGAGGAGTTATCTACTTAAATTTGTTGAACAAAACGACTTACGTATTTTAAGCATGCTAACCTTTAGCCCGGTAAGCAAATTAAAAAAAAAACGCAATATGTAGGCTACACGAGAACGGAGACGTCGAGTAACCAAAACAAATGCGTTAAACAAATTCGTACACGTTATTTATCAATTTAACTCTAGAATTAAAGGATATACAACGAGAAACAACGTTTGACAACCTTTAAACAGTTTTAATAACTATCTCAAAAATTGTCGCTCTGATGCAAACAACTGATGAGTTATCTACTTAAATTTGTTGAACAAAACGACTTACGTATTTTAAGCATGCTAACCTTTAGCCCGGTAAGCAAGTTAAAAAAAAAACGCAATATGTAGGCTACACGAAAACGGAGACGTCGAGTAACCAAAACAAATGCGTTAAACAAATTCGTACACGTTATTTATCAATTTAACTCTAGAATTAAAGGATATACAACGAGAAACAACGTTTGACAACCTTTAAACAGTTTTAATAACTATCTCAAAAATTGTCGCTCTGATGCAAACAACTGATGAGTTATCTACTTAAATTTGTTGAACAAAACGACTTACGTATTTTAAGCATGCTAACCTTTAGCCCGGTAAGCAAATTAAAAAAAAAACGCAATATGTAGGCTACACGAGAACGGAGCCGTCGAGTAACCAAAACAAATGCGTTAAACAAATTCGTACACGTTATTTATCAATTTAACTCTAGAATTAAAGGATATACAACGAGAAACAACGTTTGACAACCTTTAAACAGTTTTAATAACTATCTCAAAAATTGTCGCTCTGATGCAAACAACTGATGAGTTATCTACTTAAATTTGTTGAACAAAACGACTTACGTATTTTAAGCATGCTAACCTTTAGCCCGGTAAGCAAATTAAAAAAAAAACGCAATATGTAGGCTACACGAGAACGGAGACGTCGAGTAAACAAAACAAATGCGTTAAACAAATTCGTACACGTTATTTATCAATTTAACTCTAGAATTAAAGGATATACAACGAGAAACAACGTTTGACAACCTTTAAACAGTTTTAATAACTATCTCAAAAATTGTCGCTCTGATGCAAACAACTGAGGAGTTATCTACTTAAATTTGTTGAACAAAACGACTTACGTATTTTAAGCATGCTAACCTTTAGCCCGGTAAGCAAATTGAAAAAAAAACGCAATATGTATGCTACACGAGAACGGAGACGTCGAGTAACCAAAACAAATGCGTTAAACAAATTCGTACACGTTATTTATCAATTTAACTCTAGAATTAAAGGATATACAACGAGAAACAACGTTTGACAACCTTTAAGCAGTTTTAATAACTATCTCAAAAATTGTCGCTCTGATGCAAACAACTGAGGAGTTATCTACTTAAATTTGTTGAACAAAACGACTTACGTATTTTAAGCATGCTAACCTTTAGCCCGGTAAGCAAATTAAAAAAAAACGCAATATGTAGGCTACACGAGAACGGAGACGTCGAGTAACCAAAACAAATGCGTTAAACAAATTCGTACACGTTATTTATCAATTTAACTCTAGAATTAAAGGATATACAACGAGAAACAACGTTTGACAACCTTTAAACAGTTTTAATAACTATCTCAAAAATTGTCGCTCTGATGCAAACAACTGATGAGTTATCTACTCAAATTTGTTGAACAAAACGACTTACGTATTTTAAGTATGCTAACCTTTAGCCCGGTAAGCAAATTAAAAAAAAAAACGCAATATGTAGGCTACACGAGAACTGAGCCGTCGAGTAACCAAAACAAATGCGTTAAACAAATTCGTACACGTTATTTATCAATTTAACTCTAGAATTAAAGGATATTATTTATATATATCTTATTATTTATCAATTTAACTCTAGAATTAAAGGATATACAACGAGAAACAACGTTTGACAACCTTTAAACAGTTTTAATAACTATCTCAAAAATTGTCGCTCTGATGCAAACAACTGATGAGTTATCTACTTAAATTTGTTGAACAAAACGACTTACGTATTTTAAGCATGCTAAACTTTAGCCCGGTAAGCAAATTAAAAAAAAAACGCAATATGTAGGCTACACGAGAACGGAGACGTCGAGTAACCAAAACAAATGCGTTAAGCAAATTCGTACACGTTATTTATCAATTTAACTCTAGAATTAAAGGATATACAACGAGAAACAACGTTTGACAACCTTTAAACAGTTTTAATAACTATCTCAAAAATTGTCGCTCTGATGCAAACAACTGATGAGTTATCTACTTAAATTTGTTGAACAAAACGACTTACGTATTTTAAGCAGGCTAACCTTTAGCCCGGTAAGCAAATTAAAAAAAACGCAATATGTAGGCTACACGAGAACGGAGACGTCGAGTAACCAAAACAAATGCGTTAAACAAATTCGTACACGTTATTTATCAATTTGACTCTAGAATTAAAGGATGTACAACGAGAAACAACGTTTGACAACCTTTAAACAGTTTTAATAACTATCTCAAAAATTGTCGCTCTGATGCAAACAACTGATGAGTTATCTACTTAAATTTGTTGAACAAAACGACTTACGTATTTTAAGCATGCTAACCTTTAGCCCGGTAAGCAAATTAAAAAAAAAACGCAATATGTAGGCTACACGAGAACGGAGACGTCGAGTAACCAAAACAAATGCGTTAAACAAATTCGTACACGTTATTTATCAATTTAACTCTAGAATTAAAGGATATATAACGAGAAACAACGTTTGACAACCTTTAAACAGTTTTAATAACTATCTCAAAAATTGTCGCTCTGATGCAAACAACTGTTGAGTTATCTACTCAAATTTGTTGATCAAAACGACTTACGTATTTTTAGCATGCTAACCTTTAGCCCGGTAAGCAAATTAAAAAAAAAAACGCAATATGTAGGCTACACGAGAACGGAGACGTCGAGTAACCAAAACAAATGCGTTAAACAAATTCGTACAGGTTATTTATCAATTTAACTCTAGAATTAAAGGATATACAACGAGAAACAACGTTTGACAACCTTTAAACAGTTTTAATAACTATCTCAAAAATTGTCGCTCTAATGCAAACAACTGATGAGTTATCTACTTAAATTTGTTGAACAAAACGACTTACGTATTTTAAGCATGCTAACCTTTAGCCCGGTAAGCAAATTAAAAAAAAACGCAATATGTAGGCTACACGAGAACGGAGACGTCGAGTAACCAAAACAAATGCGTTAAACAAATTCGTACACGTTATTTATCAATTTGACTCTAGAATTAAAGGATATACAACGAGAAACAACGTTTGACAACCTTTAAACAGTTTTAATAACTATCTCAAAAATCGTCGCTCTGATGCAAACAACTGAGGAGTTATCTACTTAAATTTGTTGAACAAAACGACTTACGTATTTTAAGCATGCTAACCTTTAGCCCGGTAAGCAAATTAAAAAAAAAACGCAATATGTAGGCTACACGAGAACGGAGACGTCGAGTAACCAAAACAAATGCGTTAAACAAATTCGTACACGTTATTTATCAATTTAACTCTAGAATTAAAGGATATACAACGAGAAACAACGTTTGACAACCTTTAAACAGTTTTAATAACTATCTCAAAAATTGTCGCTCTGATGCAAACAACTGATGAGTTATCTACTTAAATTTGTTGAACAAAACGACTTACGTATTGTAAGCATGCTAACCTTTAGCCCGGTAAGCAAATTAAAAAAAAACGCAATATGTAGGCTACACGAGAACGGACACGTCGAGTAACCAAAACAAATGCGTTAAACAAATTCGTACACGTTATTTATCAATTTAACTCTAGAATTAAAGGATATACAACGAGAAACAACGTTTGACAACCTTTAAACAGTTTTAATAACTATCTCAAAAATTGTCGCTCTGATGCAAACAACTGATGAGTTATCTACTTAAATTTGTTGAACAAAACGACTTACGTATTTTAAGCATGCTAACCTTTAGCCCGGTAAGCAAATTAAAAAAAAAAAACGCAATATGTAGGCTACACGAGAACGGAGCCGTCGAGTAACCAAAACAAATGCGTTAAACAAATTCGTACACGTTATTTATCAATTTAACTCTAGAATTAAAGGATATACAACGAGAAACAACGTTTGACAACCTTTAAACAGTTTTAATAACTATCTCAAAAATTGTCGCTCTGATGCAAACAACTGATGAGTTATCTACTTAAATTTGTTGAACAAAACGACTTACGTATTTTAAGCATGCTAACCTTTAGCCCGGTAAGCAAATTAAAAAAAAAAAACGCAATATGTAGGCTACACGAGAACGGAGACGTCGAGTAACCAAAACAAATGCGTTAAACAAATTCGTACACGTTATTTATCAATTTGACTCTAGAATTAAAGGATATACAACGAGAAACAACGTTTGACAACCTTTAAACAGTTTTAATAACTATCTCAAAAATTGTCGCTCTGATGCAAACAACTGATGAGTTATCTACTTAAATTTGTTGAACAAAACGACTTACGTATTTTAAGCATGCTAACTTTTAGCCCGGTAAGCAAATTAAAAAAGAAACGCAATATGTAGGCTACACGAGAACGGAGACGTCGAGTAAACAAAACAAATGCGTTAAACAAATTCGTACACGTTATTTATCAATTTAATTCTAGAATTAAAGGATATACAACGAGAAACAACGTTTGACAACCTTTAAACAGTTTTAATAACTATCTCAAAAATTGTCGCTCTGATGCAAACAACTGAGGAGTTATCTACTTAAATTTGTTGAACAAAACGACTTACGTATTTTAAGCATGCTAACCTTTAGCCCGGTAAGCAAATTAAAAAAAAAACGCAATATGTAGGCTACACGAGAACGGAGACGTCGAGTAACAAAAACAAATGCGTTAAACAAATTCGTACACGTTATTTATCAATTTAACTCTAGAATTAAAGGATATACAACGAGAAAGAACGTTTGACAACCTTTAAACAGTTTTAATAACTATCTCAAAAATTGTCGCTCTGATGCAAACAACTGAGGAGTTATCTACTTAAATTTGTTGAACAAAACGACTTACGTATTTTAAGCATGCTAACCTTTAGCCCGGTAAGCAAATTAAAAAAAAAACGCAATATGTAGGCTACACGGGAACGGAGACGTCGAGTAACCAAAACAAATGCGTTAAGCAAATTCGTACACGTTATTTATCAATTTAACTCTAGAATTAAAGGATATACAACGAGAAACAACGTTTGACAACCTTTAAACAGTTTTAATAACTATCTCAAAAATTGTCGCTCTGATGCAAACAACTGAGGAGTTATCTACTTAAATTTGTTGAACAAAACGACTTACGTATTTTGAGCATGCTAACCTTTAGCCCGGTAAGCAAATTAAAAAAAAACGCAATATGTAGGCTACACGAGAACTGAGCCGTCGAGTAACCAAAACAAATGCGTTAAACAAATTCGTACACGTTATTTATCAATTTAACTCTAGAATTAAAGGATATACAACGAGAAACAACGTTTGACAACCTTTAAACAGTTTTAATAACTATCTCAAAAATTGTCGCTCTGATGCAAACAACTGATGAGTTATCTACTTAAATTTGTTGAACAAAACGACTTACGTATTTTAAGCATGCTAACCTTTAGCCCGGTAAGCAAATAAAAAAAAAAAACGTAATATGTAGGCTACACGAGAACGGAGACGTCGAGTAACCAAAACAAATGCGTTAAGCAAATTCGTACACGTTATTTATCAATTTAACTCTAGAATTAAAGGATATACAACGAGAAACAACGTTTGACAACCTTTAAACAGTTTTAATAACTATCTCAAAAATTGTCGCTCTGATGCAAACAACTGAGGAGTTATCTACTTAAATTTGTTGAACAAAACGACTTACGTATTTTAAGCATGCTAACCTTTAGCCCGGTAAGCAAATTAAAAAAAAACGCAATATGTAGGCTACACGAGAACTGAGCCGTCGAGTAACCAAAACAAATGCGTTAAACAAATTCGTACACGTTATTTATCAATTTAACTCTAGAATTAAAGGATATACAACGAGAAACAACGTTTGACAACCTTTAAACAGTTTTAATAACTATCTCAAAAATTGTCGCTCTGATGCAAACAACTGATGAGTTATCTACTTAAATTTGTTGAACAAAACGACTTACGTATTTTAAGCATGCTAACCTTTAGCCCGGTAAGCAAATTAAAAAAAAAAACGTAATATGTAGGCTACACGAGAACGGAGACGTCGAGTAACCAAAACAAATTCGTACACGTTATTTATCAATTTAACTCTAGAATTAAAGGATATACAACGAGAAACAACGTTTGACAACCTTTAAACAGTTTTAATAACTATCTCAAAAATTGTCGCTCTGATGCAAACAACTGATGAGTTATCTACTCAAATTTGTTGAACAAAACGACTTACGTATTTTAAGCATGCTAACCTTTAGCCCGGTAAGCAAATTAAAAAAAAAACGCAATATGTAGGCTACACGAGAACGGAGACGTCGAGTAACCAAAACAAATGCGTTAAACAAATTCGTACACGTTATTTATCAATTTAACTCTAGAATTAAAGGATATACAACGAGAAACAACGTTTGACAACCTTTAAACAGTTTTAATAACTATCTCAAAAATTGTCGCTCTGATGCAAACAACTGATGAGTTATCTACTCAAATTTGTTGTACAAAACGACTTACGTATTTTAAGCATGCTAACCTTTAGCCCGGTAAGCAAATTAAAAAAAAAAACGCAATATGTAGGCTACACGAGAACTGAGCCGTCGATTAACCAAAACAAATGCGTTAAACAAATTCGTACACGTTATTTATCAATTTAACTCTAGAATTAAAGGATATACAACGAGAAACAACGTTTGACAACCTTTAAACAGTTTTAATAACTATCTCAAAAATTGTCGCTCTGATGCAAACAACTGATGAGTTATCTACTCAAATTTGTTGAACAAAACGACTTACGTATTTTAAGCATGCTAACCTTTAGCCCGGTAAGCAAATTAAAAAAAAAACGCAATATGTAGGCTACACGAGAACGGAGACGTCGAGTAACCAAAACAAATGCGTTAAACAAATTCGTACACGTTATTTATCAATTTAACTCTAGAATTGAAGGATATACAACGAGAAACAACGTTTGACAACCTTTAAACAGTTTTAATAACTATCTCAAAAATTGTAGCTCTGATGAAAAAAACTGATGAATTATCTCCTTAAATTTGTTGAACAAAACGACTTACGTATTTTAAGCATGCTAACCTTTAGCCCGGTAAGCAAATTAAAAAAAAACGCAATATGTAGGCTACACGAGAACGGAGACGTCGAGTAACCAAAACAAATGCGTTAAACAAATTCGTACACGTTATTTATCAATTTAACTCTAGAATTAAAGGATATACAACGAGAAACAACGTTTGACAACCTTTAAACAGTTTTAATAACTATCTCAAATATCGTCGCTCTGATGCAAACAACTGAGGAGTTATCTACTTAAATTTGTTGAACAAAACGACTTACGTATTTTAAGCATGCTAACCTTTAGCCCGGTAAGCAAATTAAAAAAAAAAACGCAATATGTAGGCTACACGAGAACGGAGACGTCGAGTAACCAAAACAAATGCGTTAAACAAATTCGTACACGTTATTTATCAATTTAACTCTAGAATAAAAGGATATACAACGAGAAACAACGTTTGACAACCTTTAAACAGTTTTAATAACTATCTCAAAAATTGTCGCTCTGATGCAAACAACTGATGAGTTATCTACTTAAATTTGTTGAACAAAACGACTTACGTATTTTAAGCATGCTAACCTTTAGCCCGTTAAGCAAATTAAAAAAAACGCAATATGTAGGCTACACGAGAACGGAGACGTCGAGTAACCAAAACAAATACGTTAAACAAATTCGTACACGTTATTTATCAATTTAACTCTAGAATTAAAGGATATACAACGAGAAACAACGTTTGACAACCTTTAAACAGTTTTAATAACTATCTCAAAAATCGTCGCTCTGATGCAAACAACTGAGGAGTTATCTACTTAAATTTGTTGAACAAAACGACTTACGTATTTTAAGCATGCTAACCTTTAGCCCGGTAAGCAAATTAAAAAAAAAAACGCAATATGTAGGCTACACGAGAACGGAGACGTCGAGTAACCAAAACAAATGCGTTAAACATATTCGTACACGTTATTTATCAATTTGACTCTAGAATTAAAGGATATACAACGAGAAACAACGTTTGACAACCTTTAAACAGTTTTAATAACTATCTCAAAAATTGTCGCTCTGATGCAAACAACTGATGAGTTATCTCCTTAAATTTGTTGAACAAAACGACTTACGTATTTTAAGCATGCTAACCTTTAGCCCGGTAAGCAAATTAAAAAAAAAAACGCAATATGTAGGCTACACGAGAACGGAGACGTCGAGTAACCAAAACAAATGCGTTAAACAAATTCGTACACGTTATTTATCAATTTAACTCTAGAATAAAGGATATACAACGAGAAACAACGTTTGACAACCTTTAAACAGTTTTAATAACTATCTCAAAAATTGTTGCTCTGATGCAAACAACTGACGAGTTATCTACTCAAATTTGTTGAACAAAACGACTTACATATTTTAAGCATGCTAACCTTTAGCCCGGTAAGCAAATTAAAAAAAAACGCAATATGTAGGCTACACGAGAACGGACACGTCGAGTAACCAAAACAAATGCGTTAAACAAATTCGTACACGTTATTTATCAATTTAACTCTAGAATTAAAGGATATACAACGAGAAACAACGTTTGACAACCTTTAAACAGTTTTAATAACTATCTCAAAAATTGTCGCTCTGATGCAAACAACTGATGAGTTATCTACTTAAATTTGTTGAACAAAACGACTTACGTATTTTAAGCATGCTAACCTTTAGCCCGGTAAGCAAATTAAAAAAAAAAACGTAATATGTAGGCTACACGAGAACGGAGCCGTCGAGTAACCAAAACAAATGCGTTAAACAAATTCGTACACGTTATTTATCAATTTAACTCTAGAATTAAAGGATATACAACGAGAAACAACGTTTGACAACCTTTAAACAGTTTTAATAACTATCTCAAAAATTGTCGCTCTGATGCAAACAACTGATGAGTTATCTACTTAAATTTGTTGAACAAAACGACTTACGTATTTTAAGCATGCTAACCTTTAGCCCGGTAAGCAAATTAAAAAAAAAAAACGCAATATGTAGGCTACACGAGAACGGAGACGTCGAGTAACCAAAACAAATGCGTTAAACAAATTCGTACACGTTATTTATCAATTTGACTCTAGAATTAAAGGATATACAACGAGAAACAACGTTTGACAACCTTTAAACAGTTTTAATAACTATCTCAAAAATTGTCGCTCTGATGCAAACAACTGATGAGTTATCTACTTAAATTTGTTGAACAAAACGACTTACGTATTTTAAGCATGCTAACCTTTAGCCCGGTAAGCAAATTAAAAAAGAAACGCAATATGTAGGCTACACGAGAACGGAGACGTCGAGTAAACAAAACAAATGCGTTAAACAAATTCGTACACGTTATTTATCAATTTAATTCTAGAATTAAAGGATATACAACGAGAAACAACGTTTGACAACCTTTAAACAGTTTTAATAACTATCTCAAAAATTGTCGCTCTGATGCAAACAACTGAGGAGTTATCTACTTAAATTTGTTGAACAAAACGACTTACGTATTTTAAGCATGCTAACCTTTAGCCCGGTAAGCAAATTAAAAACGCAATATGTAGGCTACACGAGAACGGAGACGTCGAGTAACCAAAACAAATGCGTTAAGCAAATTCGTACACATTATTTATCAATTTAACTCTAGAATTAAAGGATATACAACGAGAAACAACGTTTGACAACCTTTAAACAGTTTTAATAACTATCTCAAAAATTGTCGCTCTGATGCAAACAACTGATGAGTTATCTACTCAAATTTGTTGAACAAAACGACTTACGTATTTTAAGCATGCTAACCTTTAGCCCGGTAAGCAAATTAAAAAAAAACGCAATATGTAGGCTACACGAGAACTGAGCCGTCGAGTAACCAAAACAAATGCGTTAAACAAATTCGTACACGTTATTTATCAATTTAACTCTAGAATTAAAGGATATACAACGAGAAACAACGTTTGACAACCTTTAAACAGTTTTAATAACTATCTCAAAAATTGTCGCTCTGATGCAAACAACTGATGAGTTATCTACTTAAATTTGTTGAACAAAACGACTTACGTATTTTAAGCATGCTAACCTTTAGCCCGGTAAGCAAATTAAAAAAAAAACGTAATATGTAGGCTACACGAGAACGGAGACGTCGAGTAACCAAAACAAATGCGTTAAACAAATTCGTACACGTTATTTATCAATTTAACTCTAGAATTAAAGGATATACAACGAGAAACAACGTTTGACAACCTTTAAACAGTTTTAATAACTATCTCAAAAATTGTCGCTCTGATGCAAACAACTGATGAGTTATCTACTCAAATTTGTTGTACAAAACGACTTACGTATTTTAAGCATGCTAACCTTTAGCCCGGTAAGCAAATTAAAAAAAAAAAACGCAATATGTAGGCTACACGAGAACTGAGCCGTCGATTAACCAAAACAAATGCGTTAAACAAATTCGTACACGTTATTTATCAATTTAACTCTAGAATTAAAGGATATACAACGAGAAACAACGTTTGACAACCTTTAAACAGTTTTAATAACTATCTCAAAAATTGTCGCTCTGATGCAAACAACTGATGAGTTATCTACTCAAATTTGTTGAACAAAACGACTTACGTATTTTAAGCATGCTAACCTTTAGCCCGGTAAGCAAATTAAAAAAAAAACGCAATATGTAGGCTACACGAGAACGGAGACGTCGAGTAACCAAAACAAATGCGTTAAACAAATTCGTACACGTTATTTATCAATTTAACTCTAGAATTGAAGGATATACAACGAGAAACAACGTTTGACAACCTTTAAACAGTTTTAATAACTATCTCAAAAATTGTAGCTCTGATGAAAAAAACTGATGAATTATCTCCTTAAATTTGTTGAACAAAACGACTTACGTATTTTAAGCATGCTAACCTTTAGCCCGGTAAGCAAATTAAAAAAAACGCAATATGTAGGCTACACGAGAACGGAGACGTCGAGTAACCAAAACAAATACGTTAAACAAATTCGTACACGTTATTTATCAATTTAACTCTAGAATTAAAGGATATACAACGAGAAACAACGTTTGACAACCTTTAAACAGTTTTAATAACTATCTCAAAAATCGTCGCTCTGATGCAAACAACTGAGGAGTTATCTACTTAAATTTGTTGAACAAAACGACTTACGTATTTTAAGCATGCTAACCTTTAGCCCGGTAAGCAAATTAAAAAAAAAACGCAATATGTAGGCTACACGAGAACGGAGACGTCGAGTAACCAAAACAAATGCGTTAAACATATTCGTACACGTTATTTATCAATTTGACTCTAGAATTAAAGGATATACAACGAGAAACAACGTTTGACAACCTTTAAACAGTTTTAATAACTATCTCAAAAATTGTCGCTCTGATGCAAACAACTGATGTGTTATCTCCTTAAATTTGTTGAACAAAACGACTTACGTATTTTAAGCATGCTAACCTTTAGCCCGGTAAGCAAATTAAAAAAAAAAACGCAATATGTAGGCTACACGAGAACGGAGACGTCGAGTAACCAAAACAAATGCGTTAAACAAATTCGTACACGTTATTTATCAATTTAACTCTAGAATTAAAGGATATACAACGAGAAACAACGTTTGACAACCTTTAAACAGTTTTAATAACTATCTCAAAAATTGTCGCTCTGATGCAAACAACTGATGAGTTATCTACTTAAATTTGTTGAACAAAACGACTTCCGTATTTTAAGCATGCTAACCTTTAGCCCAGTAAGCAAATTAAAAAAAAAAAACGCAATATGTAGGCTACACGAGAACGGAGACGTCGAGTAACCAAAACAAATGCGTTAAACAAATTCGTACACGTTATTTATCAATTTAACTCTAGAATTAAAGGATATACAACGAGAAACAACGTTTGACAACCTTTAAACAGTTTTAATAACTATCTCAAAAATTGTTGCTCTGATGCAAACAACTGACGAGTTATCTACTCAAATTTGTTGAACAAAACGACTTACATATTTTAAGCATGCTAACCTTTAGCCCGGTAAGCAAATTAAAAAAAAACGCAATATGTAGGCTACACGAGAACGGACACGTCGAGTAACCAAAACAAATGCGTTAAACAAATTCGTACACGTTATTTATCAATTTAACTCTAGAATTAAAGGATATACAACGAGAAACAACGTTTGACAACCTTTAAACAGTTTTAATAACTATCTCAAAAATTGTCGCTCTGATGCAAACAACTGATGAGTTATCTACTTAAATTTGTTGAACAAAACGACTTACGTATTTTAAGCATGCTAACCTTTAGCCCGGTAAGCAAATTAAAAAAAAAAAACGTAATATGTAGGCTACACGAGAACGGAGCCGTCGAGTAACCAAAACAAATGCGTTAAACAAATTCGTACACGTTATTTATCAATTTAACTCTAGAATTAAAGGATATACAACGAGAAACAACGTTTGACAAACTTTAAACAGTTTTAATAACTATCTCAAAAATTGTCGCTCTGATGCAAACAACTGATGAGTTATCTACTTAAATTTGTTGAACAAAACGACTTACGTATTTTAAGCATGCTAACCTTTAGCCCGGTAAGCAAATTAAAAAAAAAAAAACGCAATATGTAGGCTACACGAGAACGGAGACGTCGAGTAACCAAAACAAATGCGTTAAACAAATTCGTACACGTTATTTATCAATTTGACTCTAGAATTAAAGGATATACAACGAGAAACAACGTTTGACAACCTTTAAACAGTTTTAATAACTATCTCAAAAATTGTCGCTCTGATGCAAACAACTGATGAGTTATCTACTTAAATTTGTTGAACAAAGCGACTTACGTATTTTAAGCATGCTAACCTTTAGCCCGGTAAGCAAATTAAAAAAGAAACGCAATATGTAGGCTACACGAGAACGGAGACGTCGAGTAAACAAAACAAATGCGTTAAACAAATTCGTACACGTTATTTATCAATCTAATTCTAGAATTAAAGGATATACAACGAGAAACAACGTTTGACAACCTTTAAACAGTTTTAATAACTATCTCAAAAATTGTCGCTCTGATGCAAACAACTGAGGAGTTATCTACTTAAATTTGTTGAACAAAACGACTTACGTATTTTAAGCATGCTAACCTTTAGCCCGGTAAGCAAATTAAAAAAAAAAACGCAATATGTAGGCTACACGAGAACGGAGACGTCGAGTAACAAAAACAAATGCGTTAAACAAATTCGTACACGTTATTTATCAATTTAACTCTAGAATTAAAGGATATACAACGAGAAACAACGTTTGACAACCTTTAAACAGTTTTAATAACTATCTCAAAAATTGTCGTTCTGATGCAAACAACTGAGGAGTTATCTACTTAAATTTGTTGAACAAAACGACTTACGTATTTTAAGCATGCTAACCTTTAGCCCGGTAAGCAAATTAAAAAAAAAAACGCAATATGTAGGCTACACGAGAACGGAGACGTCGAGTAACCAAAACAAATGCGTTAAGCAAATTCGTACACGTTATTTATCAATTTAACTCTAGAATTAAAGGATATACAACGAGAAACAACGTTTGACAACCTTTAAACAGTTTTAATAACTATCTCAAAAATTGTCGCTCTGATGCAAACAACTGATGAGTTATCTACTCAAATTTGTTGAACAAAACGACTTACGTATTTTAAGCATGCTAACCTTTAGCCCGGTAAGCAAATTAAAAAAAAACGCAATATGTAGGCTACACGAGAACTGAGCCGTCGAGTAACCAAAACAAATGCGTTAAACAAATTCGTACACGTTATTTATCAATTTAACTCTAGAATTAAAGGATATACAACGAGAAACAAAGTTTGACAACCTTTAAACAGTTTTAATAACTATCTCAAAAATTGTCGCTCTGATGCAAACAACTGATGAGTTATCTACTTAAATTTGTTGAACAAAACGACTTACGTATTTTAAGCATGCTAACCTTTAGCCCGGTAAGCAAATTAAAAAAAAAACGTAATATGTAGGCTACACGAGAACGGAGACGTCGAGTAACCAAAACAAATGCGTTAAACAAATTCGTACACGTTATTTATCAATTTAACTCTAGAATTAAAGGATATACAACGAGAAACAACGTTTGACAACCTTTAAACAGTTTTAATAACTATCTCAAAAATTGTCGCTCTGATGCAAACAACTGATGAGTTATCTACTCAAATTTGTTGAACAAAACGACTTACGTATTTTAAGCATGCTAACCTTTAGCCCGGTAAGCAAATTAAAAAAAAAACGCAATATGTAGGCTACACGAGAACGGAGACTTCGAGTAACCAAAACAAATGCGTTAAACAAATTCGTACACGTTATTTATCAATTTAACTCTAGAATTAAAGGATATACAACGAGAAACAACGTTTGACAACCTTTAAACAGTTTTAATAACTATCTCAAAAATTGTCGCTCTGATGCAAACAACTGATGAGTTATCTACTCAAATTTGTTGTACAAAACGACTTACGTATTTTAAGCATGCTAACCTTTAGCCCGGTAAGCAAATTAAAAAAAAAACGCAATATGTAGGCTACACGAGAACGGAGACGTCGAGTAACCAAAACAAATGCGTTAAACAAATTCGTACACGTTATTTATCAATTTAACTCTAGAATTAAAGGATATACAACGAGAAACAACGTTTGACAACCTTTAAACAGTTTTAATAACTATCTCAAAAATTGTCGCTCTGATGCAAACAACTGATGAGTTATCTACTCAAATTTGTTGAACAAAACGACTTACGTATTTTAAGCATGCTAACCTTTAGCCCGGTAAGCAAATTAAAAAAAAAACGCAATATGTAGGCTACACGAGAACGGAGACGTCGAGTAACCAAAACAAATGCGTTAAACAAATTCGTACACGTTATTTATCAATTTAACTCTAGAATTGAAGGATATACAACGAGAAACAACGTTTGACAACCTTTAAACAGTTTTAATAACTATCTCAAAAATTGTAGCTCTGATGAAAAAAGCTGATGAATTATCTCCTTAAATTTGTTGAACAAAACGACTTACGTATTTTAAGCATGCTAACCTTTAGCCCGGTAAGCAAATTAAAAAAAAACGCAATATGTAGGCTACACGAGAACGGAGACGTCGAGTAACCAAAACAAATACGTTAAACAAATTCGTACACGTTATTTATCAATTTAACTCTAGAATTAAAGGATATACAACGAGAAACAACGTTTGACAACCTTTAAACAGTTTTAATAACTATCTCAAATATCGTCGCTCTGATGCAAACAACTGAGGAGTTATCTACTTAAATTTGTTGAACAAAACGACTTACGTATTTTAAGCATGCTAACCTTTAGCCCGGTAAGCAAATTAAAAAAAAAAACGCAATATGTAGGCTACACGAGAACGGAGACGTCGAGTAACCAAAACAAATGCGTTAAACAAATTCGTACACGTTATTTATCAATTTAACTCTAGAATAAAAGGATATACAACGAGAAACAACGTTTGACAACCTTTAAACAGTTTTAATAACTATCTCAAAAATTGTCGCTCTGATGCAAACAACTGATGAGTTATCTACTTAAATTTGTTGAACAAAACGACTTACGTATTTTAAGCATGCTAACCTTTAGCCCGGTAAGCAAATTAAAAAAAACGCAATATGTAGGCTACACGAGAACGGAAAACAAATACGTTAAACAAATTCGTACACGTTATTTATCAATTTAACTCTAGAATTAAAGGATATACAACGAGAAACAACGTTTGACAACCTTTAAACAGTTTTAATAACTATCTCAAAAATCGTCGCTCTGATGCAAACAACTGAGGAGTTATCTACTTAAATTTGTTGAACAAAACGACTTACGTATTTTAAGCATGCTAACCTTTAGCCCGGTAAGCAAATTAAAAAAAAAAACGCAATATGTAGGCTACACGAGAACGGAGACGTCGAGTAACCAAAACAAATGCGTTAAACATATTCGTACACGTTATTTATCAATTTGACTCTAGAATTAAAGGATATACAACGAGAAACAACGTTTGACAACCTTTAAACAGTTTTAATAACTATCTCAAAAATTGTCGCTCTGATGCAAACAACTGATGAGTTATCTCCTTAAATTTGTTGAACAAAACGACTTACGTATTTTAAGCATGCTAACCTTTAGCCCGGTAAGCAAATTAAAAAAAAAAACGCAATATGTAGGCTACACGAGAACGGAGACGTCGAGTAACCAAAACAAATGCGTTAAACAAATTCGTACACGTTATTTATCAATTTAACTCTAGAATTAAAGGATATACAACGAGAAACAACGTTTGACAACCTTTAAACAGTTTTAATAACTATCTCAAAAATTGTCGCTCTGATGCAAACAACTGATGAGTTATCTACTTAAATTTGTTGAACAAAACGACTTCCGTATTTTAAGCATGCTAACCTTTAGCCCGGTAAGCAAATTAAAAAAAAAACGCAATATGTAGGCTACACGAGAACGGAGACGTCGAGTAACCAAAACAAATGCGTTAAACAAATTCGTACACGTTATTTATCAATTTAACTCTAGAATTAAAGGATATACAACGAGAAACAACGTTTGACAACCTTTAAACAGTTTTAATAACTATCTCAAAAATTGTCGCTCTGATGCAAACAACTGACGAGTTATCTACTCAAATTTGTTGAACAAAACGACTTACATATTTTAAGCATGCTAACCTTTAGCCCGGTAAGCAAATTAAAAAAAAAACGCAATATGTAGGCTACACGAGAACGGAGCCGTCGAGTAACCAAAACAAATGCGTTAAACAAATTCGTACACGTTATTTATCAATTTAACTCTAGAATTAAAGGATATACAACGAGAAACAACGTTTGACAACCTTTAAACTGTTTTAATAACTATCTCAAATATCGTCGCTCTGATGCAAACAACTGAGGAGTTATCTACTTAAATTTGTTGAACAAAACGACTTACGTATTTTAAGCATGCTAACCTTTAGCCCGGCAAGCAAATTAAAAAAAAAAACGCAATATGTAGGCTACACGAGAACGGAGACGTCGAGTAACCAAAACAAATGCGTTAAACAAATTCGTACACGTTATTTATCAATTTAACTCTAGAATTAAAGGATATACAACGAGAAACAACGTTTGACAACCTTTAAACAGTTTTAATAACTATCTCAAAAATTGTCGCTCTGATGCAAACAACTGATGAGTTATCTACTTAAATTTGTTGAACAAAACGACTTACGTATTTTAAGCATGCTAACCTTTAGCCCGGTAAGCAAATTAAAAAAAACGCAATATGTAGGCTACACGAGAACGGAGACGTTGAGTAACCAAAACAAATACGTTAAACAAATTCGTACACGTTATTTATCAATTTAACTCTAGAATTAAAGGATATACAACGAGAAACAACGTTTGACAACCTTTAAACAGTTTTAATAACTATCTCAAAAATCGTCGCTCTGATGCAAACAACTGAGGAGTTATCTACTTAAATTTGTGGAACAAAACGACTTACGTATTTTAAGCATGCTAACCTTTAGCCCGGTAAGCAAATTAAAAAAAAAAACGCAATATGTAGGCTACATGAGAACGGAGACGTCGAGTAACCAAAACAAATGCGTTAAACATATTCGTACACGTTATTTATCAATTTGACTCTAGAATTAAAGGATATACAACGAGAAAAAACGTTTGACAACCTTTAAACAGTTTTAATAACTATCTCAAAAATTGTCGCTCTGATGCAAACAACTGATGAGTTATCTCCTTAAATTTGTTGAACAAAACGACTTACGTATTTTAAGCATGCTAACCTTTAGCCCGGTAAGCAAATTAAAAAAAAAACGCAATATGTAGGCTACACGAGAATGGAGACGTCGAGTAACCAAAACAAATGCGTTAAACAAATTCGTACACGTTATTTATCAATTTAACTCTAGAATTAAAGGATATACAACGAGAAACAACGTTTGACAACCTTTAAACAGTTTTAATAACTATCTCAAAAATTGTCGCTCTGATGCAAACAACTGACGAGTTATCTACTCAAATTTGTTGAACAAAACGACTTACATATTTTAAGCATGCTAACCTTTAGCCCGGTAAGCAAATTAAAAAAAAAAACGCAATATGTAGGCTACACGAGAACGGAGCCGTCGAGTAACCAAAACAAATGCGTTAAACAAATTCGTACACGTTATTTATCAATTTAACTCTAGAATTAAAAGATATACAACGAGAAACAACGTTTGACAACCTTTAAACAGTTTTAATAACTATCTCAAATATCGTCGCTCTGATGCAAACAACTGAGGAGTTATCTACTTAAATTTGTTGAACAAAACGACTTACGTATTTTAAGCATGCTAACCTTTAGCCCGGTAAGCAAATTAAAAAAAAAAAACGCAATATGTAGGCTACACGAGAACGGAGACGTCGAGTAACCAAAACAAATGCGTTAAACAAATTCGTACACGTTATTTATCAATTTAACTCTAGAATTAAAGGACATACAACGAGAAACAACGTTTGACAACCTTTAAACAGTTTTAATAACTATCTCAAAAATTGTCGCTCTGATGCAAACAACTGATGAGTTATCTACTTAAATTTGTTGAACAAAACGACTTACGTATTTTAAGCATGCTAACCTTTAGCCCGGTAAGCAAATTAAAAAAAACGCAATATGTAGGCTACACGAGAACGGAGACGTCGAGTAACCAAAACAAATACGTTAAACAAATTCGTACACGTTATTTATCAATTTAACTCTAGAATTAAAGGATATACAACGAGAAACAACGTTTGACAACCTTTAAACAGTTTTAATAACTATCTCAAAAATCGTCGCTCTGATGCAAACAACTGAGGAGTTATCTACTTAAATTTGTTGAACAAAACGACTTACGTATTTTAAGCATGCTAACCTTTAGCCCGGTAAGCAAATTAAAAAAAAAAACGCAATATGTAGGCTACATGAGAACGGAGACGTCGAGTAACCAAAACAAATGCGTTAAACATATTCGTACACGTTATTTATCAATTTGACTCTAGAATTAAAGGATATACAACGAGAAACAACGTTTGACAACCTTTAAACAGTTTTAATAACTATCTCAAAAATTGTCGCTCTGATGCAAATAACTGATGAGTTATCTCCTTAAATTTGTTGAACAAAACGACTTACGTATTTTAAGCATGCTAACCTTTAGCCCGGTAAGCAAATTAAAAAAAAAACGCAATATGTAGGCTACACGAGAACGGAGACGTCGAGTAACCAAAACAAATGCGTTAAACAAATTCGTACACGTTATTTATCAATTTAACTCTAGAATTAAAGGATATACAACGAGAAACAACGTTTGACAACCTTTAAACAGTTTTAATAACTATCTCAAAAATTGTCGCTCTGATGCAAACAACTGATGAGTTATCTACTTAAATTTGTTGAACAAAACGACTTCCGTATTTTAAGCATGCTAACCTTTAGCCCGGTAAGCAAATTAAAAAAAAAAACGCAATATGTAGGCTACACGAGAACGGAGACGTCGAGTAACCAAAACAAATGCGTTAAACAAATTCGTACACGTTATTTATCAATTTAACTCTAGAATTAAAGGATATACAACGAGAAACAACGTTTGACAACCTTTAAACAGTTTTAATAACTATCTCAAAAATTGTCGCTCTGATGCAAACAACTGATGAGTTATCTACTCAAATTTGTTGAACAAAACGACTTACATATTTTAAGCATGCTAACCTTTAGCCCGGTAAGCAAATTAAAAAAAAAACGCAATATGTAGGCTACACGAGAACGGAGCCGTCGAGTAACCAAAACAAATGCGTTAAACAAATTCGTACACGTTATTTATCAATTTAACTCTAGAATTAAAGGATATACAACGAGAAATAACGTTTGACAACCTTTAAACAGTTTTAATAACTATCTCAAATATCGTCGCTCTGATGCAAACAACTGAGGAGTTATCTACTTAAATTTGTTGAACAAAACGACTTACGTATTTTAAGCATGCTAACCTTTAGCCCGGTAAGCAAATTAAAAAAAAAAACGCAATATGTAGGCTACACGAGAATGGAGACGTCGAGTAACCAAAACAAATGCGTTAAACAAATTCGTACACGTTATTTATCAATTTAACTCTAGAATTAAAGGATATACAACGAGAAACAACGTTTGACAACCTTTAAACAGTTTTAATAACTATCTCAAAAATTGTCGCTCTGATGCAAACAACTGATGAGTTATCTACTTAAATTTGTTGAACAAAACGACTTACGTATTTTAAGCATGCTAACCTTTAGCCCGGTAAGCAAATTAAAAAAAACGCAATATGTAGGCTACACGAGAACGGAGACGTCGAGTAACCAAAACAAATACGTTAAACAAATTCGTACACGTTATTTATCAATTTAACTCTAGAATTAAAGGATATACAACGAGAAACAACGTTTGACAACCTTTAAACAGTTTTAATAACTATCTCAAAAATTGTCGCTCTGATGCAAACAACTGATGAGTTATCTACTCAAATTTGTTGAACAAAACGACTTACATATTTTAAGCATGCTAACCTTTAGCCCGGTAAGCAAATTAAAAAAAAAACGCAATATGTAGGCTACACGAGAACGGAGACGTCGAGTAACCAAAACAAATGCGTTAAACAAATTCGTACACGTTATTTATCAATTTAACTCTAGAATTAAAGGATATACAACGAGAAACAACGTTTGACAACCTTTAAACAGTTTTAATAACTATCTCAAAAATTGTCGCTCTGATGCAAACAACTGATGAGTTATCTACTTAAATTTGTTGAACAAAACGACTTACGTATTTTAAGCATGCTAACCTTTAGCCTGGTAAGCAAATTAAAAAAAAAAACGCAATATGTAGGCTACACGAGAACGGAGACGTCGAGTAACCAAAACAAATGCGTTAAACAAATTCGTACACGTTATTTATCAATTTAACTCTAGAATTAAAGGATATACAACGAGAAATAACGTTTGACAACCTTTAAACAGTTTTAATAACTATCTCAAATATCGTCGCTCTGATGCAAACAACTGAGGAGTTATCTACTTAAATTTGTTGAACAAAACGACTTACGTATTTTAAGCATGCTAACCTTTAGCCCGGTAAGCAAATTAAAAAAAAAAACGCAATATGTAGGCTACACGAGAATGGAGACGTCGAGTAACCAAAACAAATGCGTTAAACAAATTCGTACACGTTATTTATCAATTTAACTCTAGAATTAAAGGATATACAACGAGAAACAACGTTTGACAACCTTTAAACAGTTTTAATAACTATCTCAAAAATTGTCGCTCTGATGCAAACAACTGATGAGTTATCTACTTAAATTTGTTGAACAAAACGACTTACGTATTTTAAGCATGCTAACCTTTAGCCCGGTAAGCAAATTAAAAAAAACGCAATATGTAGGCTACACGAGAACGGAGACGTCGAGTAACCAAAACAAATACGTTAAACAAATTCGTACACGTTATTTATCAATTTAACTCTAGAATTAAAGGATATACAACGAGAAACAACGTTTGACAACCTTTAAACAGTTTTAATAACTATCTCAAAAATTGTCGCTCTGATGCAAACAACTGATGAGTTATCTACTTAAATTTGTTGAACAAAACGACTTACGTATTTTAAGCATGCTAACCTTTAGCCTGGTAAGCAAATTAAAAAAAAAAACGCAATATGTAGGCTACACGAGAACGGAGACGTCGAGTAACCAAAACAAATGCGTTAAACAAATTCGTACACGTTATTTATCAATTTAACTCTAGAATTAAAGGATATACAACGAGAAACAACGTTTGACAACCTTTAAACAGTTTTAATAACTATCTCAAAAATTGTCGCTCTGATGCAAACAACTGATGAGTTATCTACTTAAATTTGTTGAACAAAACGACTTACGTATTTTAAGCATGCTAACCTTTAGCCTGGTAAGCAAATTAAAAAAAAAAAACGCAATATGTAGGCTACACGAGAACGGAGCCGTCGAGTAACCAAAACAAATGCGTTAAACAAATTCGTGCACGTTATTTGTCAATTTAACTCTAGAATTAAAGGATATACAACGAGAAACAACGTTTGACAACCTTTAAACAGTTTTAATAACTATCTCAAAAATTGTCGCTCTGATGCAAACAACTGATGAGTTATCTACTTAAATTTGTTGAACAAAACGACTTACGTATTTTAAGCATGCTAACCTTTAGCCCGGTAAGCAAATTAAAAAAAAAAAACGCAATATGTAGGCTACACGAGAACGGAGACGTCGAGTAACCAAAACAAATGCGTTAAACAAATTCGTACACGTTATTTATCAATTTGACTCTAGAATTAAAGGATATACAACGAGAAACAACGTTTGACAACCTTTAAACAGTTTTAATAACTATCTCAAAAATTGTCGCTCTGATGCAAACAACTGATGAGTTATCTACTTAAATTTGTTGAACAAAACGACTTACGTATTTTAAGCATGCTAACCTTTAGCCCGGTAAGCAAATTAAAAAAGAAACGCAATATGTAGGCTACACGAGAACGGAGACGTCGAGTAAACAAAACAAATGCGTTAAACAAATTCGTACACGTTATTTATCAATTTAATTCTAGAATTAAAGGATATACAACGAGAAACAACGTTTGACAACCTTTAAACAGTTTTAATAACTATCTCAAAAATTGTCGCTCTGATGCAAACAACTGAGGAGTTATCTACTTAAATTTGTTGAACAAAACGACTTACGTATTTTAAGCATGCTAACCTTTAGCCCGGTAAGCAAATTAAAAAAAAAACGCAATATGTAGGCTACGCGAGAACGGAGACGTCGAGTAACAAAAACAAATGCGTTAAACAAATTCGTACACGTTATTTATCAATTTAACTCTAGAATTAAAGGATATACAACGAGAAACAACGTTTGACAACCTTTAAACAGTTTTAATAACTATCTCAAAAATTGTCGCTCTGATGCAAACAACTGAGGAGTTATCTACTTAAATTTGTTGAACAAAACGACTTACGTATTTTAAGCATGCTAACCTTTAGCCCGGTAAGCAAATTAAAAAAAAAACGCAATATGTAGGCTACACGAGAACGGAGACGTCGAGTAACCAAAACAAATGCGTTAAGCAAATTCGTACACGTTATTTATCAATTTAACTCTAGAATTAAAGGATATACAACGAGAAACAACGTTTGACAACCTTTAAACAGTTTTAATAACTATCTCAAAAATTGTCGCTCTGATGCAAACAACTGATGAGTTATCTACTCAAATTTGTTGAACAAAACGACTTACGTATTTTAAGCATGCTAACCTTTAGCCCGGTAAGCAAATTAAAAAAAAACGCAATATGTAGGCTACACGAGAACTGAGCCGTCGAGTAACCAAAACAAATGCGTTAAACAAATTCGTACACGTTATTTATCAATTTAACTCTAGAATTAAAGGATATACAACGAGAAACAACGTTTGACAACCTTTAAACAGTTTTAATAACTATCTCAAAAATTGTCGCTCTGATGCAAACAACTGATGAGTTATCTACTTAAATTTGTTGAACAAAACGACTTACGTATTTTAAGCATGCTAACCTTTAGCCCGGTAAGCAAATTAAAAAAAAAACGTAATATGTAGGCTACACGAGAACGGAGACGTCGAGTAACCAAAACAAATGCGTTAAACAAATTCGTACACGTTATTTATCAATTTAACTCTAGAATTAAAGGATATACAACGAGAAACAACGTTTGACAACCTTTAAACAGTTTTAATAACTATCTCAAAAATTGTCGCTCTGATGCAAACAACTGATGAGTTATCTACTCAAATTTGTTGAACAAAACGACTTACGTATTTTAAGCATGCTAACCTTTAGCCCGGTAAGCAAATTAAAAAAAAAACGCAATATGTAGGCTACACGAGAACGGAGACGTCGAGTAACCAAAACAAATGCGTTAAACAAATTCGTACACGTTATTTATCAATTTAACTCTAGAATTAAAGGATATACAACGAGAAACAACGTTTGACAACCTTTAAACAGTTTTAATAACTATCTCAAAAATTGTCGCTCTGATGCAAACAACTGATGAGTTATCTACTCAAATTTGTTGTACAAAACGACTTACGTATTTTAAGCATGCTAACCTTTAGCCCGGTAAGCAAATTAAAAAAAAAAACGCAATATGTAGGCTACACGAGAACTGAGCCGTCGATTAACCAAAACAAATGCGTTAAACAAATTCGTACACGTTATTTATCAATTTAACTCTAGAATTAAAGGATATACAACGAGAAACAACGTTTGACAACCTTTAAACAGTTTTAATAACTATCTCAAAAATTGTCGCTCTGATGCAAACAACTGATGAGTTATCTACTCGAATTTGTTGAACAAAACGACTTACGTATTTTAAGCATGCTAACCTTTAGCCCGGTAAGCAAATTAAAAAAAAAACGCCATATGTAGGCTACACGAGAACGGAGACGTCGAGTAACCAAAACAAATGCGTTAAACAAATTCGTACACGTTATTTATCAATTTAACTCTAGAATTGAAGGATATACAACGAGAAACAACGTTTGACAACCTTTAAACAGTTTTAATAACTATCTCAAAAATTGTAGCTCTGATGAAAAAAACTGATGAATTATCTCCTTAAATTTGTTGAACAAAACGACTTACGTATTTTAAGCATGCTAACCTTTAGCCCGGTAAGCAAATTAAAAAAAAACGCAATATGTAGGCTACACGAGAACGGAGACGTCGAGTAACCAAAACAAATGCGTTAAACAAATTCGTACACGTTATTTATCAATTTAACTCTAGAATTAAAGGATATACAACGAGAAACAACGTTTGACAACCTTTAAACAGTTTTAATAACTATCCCAAATATCGTCGCTCTGATGCAAACAACTGAGGAGTTATCTACTTAAATTTGTTGAACAAAACGACTTACGTATTTTAAGCATGCTAACCTTTAGCCCGGTAAGCAAATTAAAAAAAAAAACGCAATATGTAGGCTACACGAGAACGGAGACGTCGAGTAACCAAAACAAATGCGTTAAACAAATTCGTACACGTTATTTATCAATTTAACTCTAGAATAAAAGGATATACAACGAGAAACAACGTTTGACAACCTTTAAACAGTTTTAATAACTATCTCAAAAATTGTCGCTTTGATGCAAACAACTGATGAGTTATCTACTTAAATTTGTTGAACAAAACGACTTACGTATTTTAAGCATGCTAACCTTTAGCCCGGTAAGCAAATTAAAAAAAACGCAATATGTAGGCTACACGAGAACGGAGACGTCGAGTAACCAAAACAAATACGCTAAACAAATTCGTACACGTTATTTATCAATTTAACTCTAGAATTAAAGGATATACAACGAGAAACAACGTTTGACAACCTTTAAACAGTTTTAATAACTATCTCAAAAATCGTCGCTCTGATGCAAACAACTGAGGAGTTATCTACTTAAATTTGTTGAACAAAACGACTTACGTATTTTAAGCATGCTAACCTTTAGCCCGGTAAGCAAATTAAAAAAAAAAACGCAATATGTAGGCTACACGAGAACGGAGACGTCGAGTAACCAAAACAAATGCGTTAAACATATTCGTACACGTTATTTATCAATTTGACTCTAGAATTAAAGGATATACAACGAGAAACAACGTTTGACAACCTTTAAACGGTTTTAATAACTATCTCAAAAATTGTCGCTCTGATGCAAACAACTGATGAGTTATCTCCTTAAATTTGTTGAACAAAACGACTTACGTATTTTAAGCATGCTAACCTTTAGCCCGGTAAGCAAATTAAAAAAAAAAACGCAATATGTAGGCTACACGAGAACGGAGACGTCGAGTAACCAAAACAAATGCGTTAAACAAATTCGTACACGTTATTTATCAATTTAACTCTAGAATTAAAGGATATACAACGAGAAACAACGTTTGACAACCTTTAAACAGTTTTAATAACTATCTCAAAAATTGTCGCTCTGATGCAAACAACTGATGAGTTATCTACTTAAATTTGTTGAACAAAACGACTTCCGTATTTTAAGCATGCTAACCTTTAGCCCGGTAAGCAAATTAAAAAAAAAAACGCAATATGTAGGCTACACGAGAACGGAGACGTCGAGTAACCAAAACAAATGCGTTAAACAAATTCGTACACGTTATTTATCAATTTAACTCTAGAATTAAAGGATATACAACGAGAAACAACGTTTGACAACCTTTAAACAGTTTTAATAACTATCTCAAAAATTGTCGCTCTGATGCAAACAACTGACGAGTTATCTACTCAAATTTGTTGAACAAAACGACTTACATATTTTAAGCATGCTAACCTTTAGCCCGGTAAGCAAATTAAAAAAAAAACGCAATATGTAGGCTACACGAGAACGGAGCCGTCGAGTAACCAAAACAAATGCGTTAAACAAATTCGTACACGTTATTTATCAATTTAACTCTAGAATTAAAGGATATACAACGAGAAACAACGTTTGACAACCTTTAAACTATTTTAATAACTATCTCAAATATCGTCGCTCTGATGCAAAAAACTGAGGAGTTATCTACTTAAATTTGTTGAACAAAACGACTTACGTATTTTAAGCATGCTAACCTTTAGCCCGGTAAGCAAATTAAAAAAAAAAAACGCAATATGTAGGCTACACGAGAACGGAGACGTCGAGTAACCAAAACAAATGCGTTAAACAAATTCGTACACGTTATTTATCAATTTAACTCTAGAATTAAAGGATATACAACGAGAAACAACGTTTGACAACCTTTAAACAGTTTTAATAACTATCTCAAAAATTGTCGCTCTGATGCAAACAACTGATGAGTTATCTACTTAAATTTGTTGAACAAAACGACTTACGTATTTTAAGCATGCTAACCTTTAGCCCGGTAAGCAAATTAAAAAAAACGCAATATGTAGGCTACACGAGAACGGAGACGTTGAGTAACCAAAACAAATACGTTAAACAAATTCGTACACGTTATTTATCAATTTAACTCTAGAATTAAAGGATATACAACGAGAAACAACGTTTGACAACCTTTAAACAGTTTTAATAACTATCTCAAAAATCGTCGCTCTGATGCAAACAACTGAGGAGTTATCTACTTAAATTTGTGGAACAAAACGACTTACGTATTTTAAGCATGCTAACCTTTAGCCCGGTAAGCAAATTAAAAAAAAAAACGCAATATGTAGGCTACATGAGAACGGAGACGTCGAGTAACCAAAACAAATGCGTTAAACATATTCGTACACGTTATTTATCAATTTGACTCTAGAATTAAAGGATATACAACGAGAAACAACGTTTGACAACCTTTAAACAGTTTTAATAACTATCTCAAAAATTGTCGCTCTGATGCAAACAACTGATGAGTTATCTCCTTAAATTTGTTGAACAAAACGACTTACGTATTTTAAGCATGCTAACCTTTAGCCCGGTAAGCAAATTAAAAAAAAAACGCAATATGTAGGCTACACGAGAACGGAGACGTCGAGTAACCAAAACAAATGCGTTAAACAAATTCGTACACGTTATTTATCAATTTAACTCTAGAATTAAAGGATATACAACGAGAAACAACGTTTGACAACCTTTAAACAGTTTTAATAACTATCTCAAAAATTGTCGCTCTGATGCAAACAACTGACGAGTTATCTACTCAAATTTGTTGAACAAAACGACTTACATATTTTAAGCATGCTAACCTTTAGCCCGGTAAGCAAATTAAAAAAAAAAAAACGCAATATGTAGGCTACACGAGAACGGAGCCGTCGAGTAACCAAAACAAATGCGTTAAACAAATTCGTACACGTTATTTATCAATTTAACTCTAGAATTAAAGGATATACAACGAGAAACAACGTTTGACAACCTTTAAACAGTTTTAATAACTATCTCAAATATCGTCGCTCTGATGCAAACAACTGAGGAGTTATCTACTTAAATTTGTTGAACAAAACGACTTACGTATTTTAAGCATGCTAACCTTTAGCCCGGTAAGCAAATTAAAAAAAAAAACGCAATATGTAGGCTACACGAGAACGGAGACGTCGAGTAACCAAAACAAATGCGTTAAACAAATTCGTACACGTTATTTATCAATTTAACTCTAGAATTAAAGGATATACAACGAGAAACAACGTTTGACAACCTTTAAACAGTTTTAATAACTATCTCAAAAATTGTCGCTCTGATGCAAACAACTGATGAGTTATCTACTTAAATTTGTTGAACAAAACGACTTACGTATTTTAAGCATGCTAACCTTTAGCCCGGTAAGCAAATTAAAAAAAACGCAATATGTAGGCTACACGAGAACGGAGACGTCGAGTAACCAAAACAAATACGTTAAACAAATTCGTACACGTTATTTATCAATTTAACTCTAGAATTAAAGGATATACAACGAGAAACAACGTTTGACAACCTTTAAACAGTTTTAATAACTATCTCAAAAATCGTCGCTCTGATGCAAACAACTGAGGAGTTATCTACTTAAATTTGTTGAACAAAACGACTTACGTATTTTAAGCATGCTAACCTTTAGCCCGGTAAGCAAATTAAAAAAAAAAACGCAATATGTAGGCTACATGAGAACGGAGACGTCGAGTAACCAAAACAAATGCGTTAAACATATTCGTACACGTTATTTATCAATTTGACTCTAGAATTAAAGGATATACAACGAGAAACAACGTTTGACAACCTTTAAACAGTTTTAATAACTATCTCAAAAATTGTCGCTCTGATGCAAACAACTGATGAGTTATCTCCTTAAATTTGTTGAACAAAACGATTTACGTATTTTAAGCATGCTAACCTTTAGCCCGGTAAGCAAATTAAAAAAAAAACGCAATATGTAGGCTACACGAGAACCGAGACGTCGAGTAACCAAAACAAATGCGTTAAACAAATTCGTACACGTTATTTATCAATTTAACTCTAGAATTAAAGGATATACAACGAGAAACAACGTTTGACAACCTTTAAACAGTTTTAATAACTATCTCAAAAATTGTCGCTCTGATGCAAACAACTGATGAGTTATCTACTTAAATTTGTTGAACAAAACGACTTCCGTATTTTAAGCATGCTAACCTTTAGCCCGGTAAGCAAATTAAAAAAAAAAACGCAATATGTAGGCTACACGAGAACGGAGACGTCGAGTAACCAAAACAAATGCGTTAAACAAATTCGTACACGTTATTTATCAATTTAACTCTAGAATTAAAGGATATACAACGAGAAACAACGTTTGACAACCTTTAAACAGTTTTAATAACTATCTCAAAAATTGTCGCTCTGATGCAAACAACTGATGAGTTATCTACTCAAATTTGTTGAACAAAACGACTTACATATTTTAAGCATGCTAACCTTTAGCCCGGTAAGCAAATTAAAAAAAAAACGCAATATGTAGGCTACACGAGAACGGAGCCGTCGAGTAACCAAAACAAATGCGTTAAACAAATTCGTACACGTTATTTATCAATTTAACTCTAGAATTAAAGGATATACAACGAGAAATAACGTTTGACAACCTTTAAACAGTTTTAATAACTATCTCAAATATCGTCGCTCTGATGCAAACAGCTGAGGAGTTATCTACTTAAATTTGTTGAACAAAACGACTTACGTATTTTAAGCATGCTAACCTTTAGCCCGGTAAGCAAATTAAAAAAAAAAACGCAATATGTAGGCTACACGAGAATGGAGACGTCGAGTAACCAAAACAAATGCGTTAAACAAATTCGTACACGTTATTTATCAATTTAACTCTAGAATTAAAGGATATACAACGAGAAACAACGTTTGACAACCTTTAAACAGTTTTAATAACTATCTCAAAAATTGTCGCTCTGATGCAAACAACTGATGAGTTATCTACTTAAATTTGTTGAACAAAACGACTTACGTATTTTAAGCATGCTAACCTTTAGCCCGGTAAGCAAATTAAAAAAAACGCAATATGTAGGCTACACGAGAACGGAGACGTCGAGTAACCAAAACAAATACGTTAAACAAATTCGTACACGTTATTTATCAATTTAACTCTAGAATTAAAGGATATACAACGAGAAACAACGTTTGACAACCTTTAAACAGTTTTAATAACTATCTCAAAAATTGTCGCTCTGATGCAAACAACTGATGAGTTATCTACTCAAATTTGTTGAACAAAACGACTTACATATTTTAAGCATGCTAACCTTTAGCCCGGTAAGCAAATTAAAAAAAAAACGCAATATGTAGGCTACACGAGAACGGAGACGTCGAGTAACCAAAACAAATGCGTTAAACAAATTCGTACACGTTATTTATCAATTTAACTCTAGAATTAAAGGATATACAACGAGAAACAACGTTTGACAACCTTTAAACAGTTTTAATAACTATCTCAAAAATTGTCGCTCTGATGCAAACAACTGATGAGTTATCTACTTAAATTTGTTGAACAAAACGACTTACGTATTTTAAGCATGCTAACCTTTAGCCTGGTAAGCAAATTAAAAAAAAAAACGCAATATGTAGGCTACACGAGAACGGAGACGTCGAGTAACCAAAACAAATGCGTTAAACAAATTCGTACACGTTATTTATCAATTTAACTCTAGAATTAAAGGATATACAACGAGAAACAACGTTTGACAACCTTTAAACAGTTTTAATAACTATCTCAAAAATTGTCGCTCTGATGCAAACAACTGATGAGTTATCTACTTAAATTTGTTGAACAAAACGACTTACGTATTTTAAGCATGCTAACCTTTAGCCCGGTAAGCAAATTAAAAAAAAAAACGCAATATGTAGGCTACACGAGAACGGAGACGTCGAGTAACCAAAACAAATGCGTTAAACAAATTCGTACACGTTATTTATCAATTTAACTCTAGAATTAAAGGATATACAACGAGAAACAACGTTTGACAACCTTTAAACAGTTTTAATAACTATCTCAAAAATTGTCGCTCTGATGCAAACAACTGATGAGTTATCTACTTAAATTTGTTGAACAAAACGACTTACGTATTTTAAGCATGCTAACCTTAAGCCCGGTAAGCAAATTAAAAAAAAAACGCAATATGTAGGCTACACGAGAACGGAGCCGTCGAGTAACCAAAACAAATGCGTTAAACAAATTCGTACACGTTATTTATCAATTTAACTCTAGAATTAAAGGATATACAACGAGAAACAACGTTTGACAACCTTTAAACAGTTTTAATAACTATCTCAAAAATTGTCGCTCTGATGCAAACAACTGATGAGTTATCTACTTAAATTTGTTGAACAAAACGACTTACGTATTTTAAGCATGCTAACCTTTAGCCCGGTAAGCAAATTAAAAAAAAAACGCAATATGTAGGCTACACGAGAACGGAGACGTCGAGTAACCAAAACAAATGCGTTAAACAAATTCGTACACGTTATTTATCAATTTGACTCTAGAATTAAAGGATATACAAAGAGAAATAACGTTTGACAACCTTTAAACAGTTTTAATAACTATCTCAAAAATTGTCGCTCTGATGCAAACAACTGATGAGTTATCTACTTAAATTTGTTGAACAAAACGACTTACGTATTTTAAGCATGCTAACCTTTAGCCCGGTAAGCAAATTAAAAAAAAACGCAATATGTAGGCTACACGAGAACGGAGTCGTCGAGTAACCAACACAAATGCGTTAAACAAATTCGTACACGTTATTTATCAATTTAACTCTAGAATTAAAGGATGTACAACGAGAAACAACGTTTGACAACCTTTAAACAGTTTTAATAACTATCTCAAAAATTGTCGCTCTGATGCAAACAACTGATGAGTTATCTACTTAAATTTGTTGAACAAAACGACTTACGTATTTTAAGCATGCTAACCTTTAGCCCGGTAAGCAAATTAAAAAAAAAACGCAATATGTAGGCTACACGAGAACGGAGACGTCGGGTAACCAAAACAAATGCGTTAAACAAATTCGTACACATTATTTATCAATTTAACTCTAGAATTAAAGGATATACAACGAGAAACAACGTTTGACAACCTTTAAACAGTTTTAATAACTATCTCAAAAATTGTCGCTCTGGTGCAAACAACTGATGAGTTATCTACTCAAATTTGTTGAACAAAACGACTTACATATTTTAAGCATGCTAACCTTTAGCCCGGTAAGCAAATTAAAAAAAAAACGCAATATGTAGGCTACACGAGAACGGAGACGTTGAGTAACCAAAAAAATGCGTTAAACAAATTCGTACACGTTATTTATCAATTTAACTCTAGAATTAAAGGATATACAACGAGAAACAACGTTTGACAACCTTTAAACAGTTTTAATAACTATCTAAAAAATTGTCGCTCTGATGCAAACAACTGATGAGTTATCTACTCAAATTTGTTGAACAAAACGACTTACGTATTTTAAGCATGCTAACCTTTAGCCCGGTAAGCAAATTAAAAAAAAAAACGCAATATGTAGGCTACACGAGAACTGAGCCGTCGAGTAACCAAAACAAATGCGTTAAACATATTCGTACACGTTATTTATTAATTTAACTTTAGAATTAAAGGATATACAAAGAGAAACAACGTTTGACAACCTTTAAATAGTTTTAATAACTATCTCAAAAATTGTCGCTCTGATGCAAACAACTGATGAGTTATCTACTTAAATTTGTTGAACAAAACGACTTACGTATTTTAAGCATGCTAACCTTTAGCCCGGTAAGCAAATTAAAAAAAAAACGCAATATGTAGGCTACACGAGAACGGAGACGTCGAGAAACCAAAACAAATGCGTTAAACAAATTCGTACACGTTATTTATCAATTTAACTCTAGAATTAAAGGATATACAACGAGAAACAACGTTTGACAACCTTTAAACAGTTTTAATAACTATCTCAAAAATTGTCGCTCTGATGCAAACAACTGAGGAGTTATCTACTTAAATTTGTTGAACAAAACGACTTACGTATTTTAAGCATGCTAACCTTTAGCCCGGTAAGCAAATTAAAAAAAAAACGCAATATGTAGGCTACACGAGAACGGAGTCGTCGAGTAACCAAAACAAATGCGTTAAACAAATTCGTACACGTTATTTATCAATTTAACTCTAGAATTAAAGGATATACAACGAGAAACAACGTTTGACAACCTTTAAACAGTTTTAATAACTATCTCAAAAATTGTCGCTCTGATGCAAACAACTGATGAGTTATCTACTTAAATTTGTTGAACAAAACGACTTACGTATTTTAAGCATGCTAACCTTTAGCCCGGTAAGCAAATTAAAAAAAAAACGCAATATGTAGGCTACACGAGAACGGAGACGTCGAGTAACCAAAACGAATGCGCTAAACAAGTTCGTACACGTTATTTATCAATTTAACTCTAGAATTAAAGGATATACAACGATAAACAACGTTTGACAACCTTTAAACAGTTTTAATAACTATCTCAAAAATTGTCGCTCTGATGCAAACAACTGATGAGTTATCTACTTAAATTTGTTGAACAAAACGAATTACGTATTTTAAGCATGCTAACCTTTAGCCCGGTAAGCAAATTAAAAAAAAAAACGCAATATGTAGGCTACACGAGAACGGAGCCGTCGAGTAACCAAAACAAATGCGTTAAACAAATTCGTACACGTTATTTATCAATTTAACTCTAGAATTAAAGGATATACAACGAGAAACAACGTTTGACAACCTTTAAACAGTTTTAATAACTATCTCAAAAATTGTCGCTCTGATGCAAACAACTGATGAGTTATCTACTTAAATTTGTTGAACAAAACGACTTACGTATTTTAAGCATGCTAACCTTTAGCCCTATATGCCGCTATGTCTGAATTTGGTTTCCCCGCAAAACTTCTACGGCTGTGCAAAATGACGTTGAGCAACACCATCAGCTCAGTCAGAATTGGGAAGGACCTCTCCGAGCCGTTCGAAACTAAACGAGGTTTCAGACAGGGTGACCCTCTATCGTGCGATTTCTTTAATTTAATGCTGGAGAAAATTATACTAGCTGCAGAACTTAACCGCACTGGAACAATATACTATAAAAGCGTGCAATTACTGGCATATGCTGATGACATTGATATCATCGGCCTAAACACCCGCGCTGTTAGTTCTGCTTACTCCAAGCTGGAAAAAGAAGCGGTAAAGATGGGTTTGATGGTGAATGAGGACAAAACGAAGTACCTGCTGTCATCGAGCAAAGAGTCAGCGCATATGCGCCTTGGCAACCACGCTACTGTTGGCAGCCATAATTTCGAAATAGTAAAAGACTTCGTTTATTTGGGAACCAGCATCAACATTAGCAACAACATCAGCACTGAAATCCAGCGAAGAATCAATCTTGCCAATAAATGCTACTTTGGACTAGGTAGGCAATTGAAAAGTAAAGTCCTCTCTCGGCGAACGAAAATCATACTCTACAAGTCACTTATCGTACCCGTCCTGCTATATGGGGCAGAAGCATGGACCATGACAACAGCAGATGAAGTGGCTTTGGGAGTGTTCGAGAGAAAAGTTCTTCGAAAGATTTATGGACCTCTACGCGTTGGCGATGGCGAGTACCGAAGAAGATTTAATGATGAGCTGTACGAGCTATACGCAGACATCAACATAGTCCAGCGAATTAAAACGCAGCGGCTGCGCTGGCTAGGCCATGTTATGCGAATGAAAGATGATGCTCCGGCCAAGAAAGTGTTTCTATCGGAACCCGCCTATGGAAGCAGAGGTAGAGGGCGGCCCCCACTCCGTTGGAAGGACCAGGTGGAAAACGATTTAAACTCCCTTGGTGTGACCAATTGGCGCCGGTTGGCGGAGCGAAGGAGCGACTGGCGCGCCTTGTTGGACGGCCATAACCGTTTAGACGGTTAAGCGCCAATTAAGTAAGTAAGTAAGTAAGTAACCTTTAGCCCGGTAAGCAAATTAAAAAAAAAAACGCAATATGTAGGCTACACGAGAACGGAGCCGTCGAGAAACCAAAACAAATGCGTTAAACAAATTCGTACACGTTATTTATCAATTTAACTCTAGAATTAAAGGATATACAACGAGAAACAACGTTTGACAACCTTTAAACAGTTTTAATAACTATCTCAAAATTGTCGCTCTGATGCAAACAACTGATAAGTTATCTACTCAAATTTGTTGAACAAAACGACTTACGTATTTTAAGCATGCTAACCTTTAGCCCGGTAAGCAAATTAAAAAAAAAACGCAATATGTAGGCTACACGAGAACGGAGACGTCGAGTAACCAAAACAAATGCGTTAAACAAATTCGTACACGTTATTTATCAATTTAACTCTAGAATTAAAGGATATACAACGAGAAACAACGTTTGACAACCTTTAAACAGTTTTAATAACTATCTCAAAAATTGTCGCTCTGATGCAAACAACTGATGAGTTATCTACTCAAATTTGTTGAACAAAACGACTTACGTATTTTAAGCATGCTAACCTTTAGCCCGGTAAGCAAATTAAAAAAAAAACGCAATATGTAGGCTACACGAGAACGGAGACGTCGAGTAACCAAAACAAATGCGATAAACAAATTCGTACACGTTATTTATCAATTTAACTCTAGAATTAAAGGATATACAACGAGAAACAACGTTTGACAACCTTTAAACAGTTTTAATAACTATCTCAAAAATTGTCGCTCTGATGCAAACAACTGATGAGTTATCTACTTAAATTTGTTGAACAAAACGACTTACGTATTTTAAGCATGCTAACCTTTAGCCCGGAAAGCAAATTAAAAAAAAAACGCAATATGTAGGCTACACGAGAACGGAGAAGTCGGGTAACCAAAACAAATGCGTTAAACAAATTCGTACACGTTATTTATCAATTTAACTCTAGAATTAAAGGATATACAACGAGAAACAACGTTTGACAACCTTTAAACAGTTTTAATAACTATCTCAAAAATTGTCGCTCTGATGCAAACAACTGATGAGTTATCTACTTAAATTTGTTGAACAAAACGACTTACGTATTTTAAGCATGCTAACCTTTAGCCCGGAAAGCAAATTAAAAAAAAAACGCAATATGTAGGCTACACGAGAACGGAGAAGTCGGGTAACCAAAACAAATGCGTTAAACAAATTCGTACACGTTATTTATCAATTTAACTCTAGAATTAAAGGATATACAACGAGAAACAACGTTTGACAACCTTTAAACAGTTTTAATAACTATCTCAAAAATCGTCACTCTGATGCAAACAACTGAGGAGTTATCTACTTAAATTTGTTGAACAAAACGACTTACGTATTTTAAGCATGCTAACCTTTAGCCCGGTAAGCAAATTAAAAAAAAAAAACGCAATATATAGGCTACACGAGAACGGAGACGTCGAGTAACCAAAACAAATGCGTTAAACAAATTCGTACACGTTATTTATCAATTTAACTCTAGAATTAAAGGATATACAACGAGAAACAACGTTTGACAACCTTTAAACAGTTTTAATAACTATCTCAAAAATTGTCGCTCTGATGCAAACAACTGATGAGTTATCTACTTAAATTTGTTGAACAAAACGACTTACGTATTTTAAGCATGCTAACCTTTAGCCCGGTAAGCAAATTAAAAAAAAAACGCAATATGTAGGCTACACGAGAACGGAGACGTCGAGTAACCAAAACAAATGCGTTAAACAAATTCGTACACGTTATTTATCAATTTAACTCTAGAATTAAAGGATATACAACGAGAAACAACGTTTGACAACCTTTAAACAGTTTTAATAACTATCTCAAAAATTGTCGCTCTGATGCAAACAACTGATGAGTTATCTACTTAAATTTGTTGAACAAAACGACTTACGTATTTTAAGCATGCTAACCTTTAGCCCGGTAAGCAAATTAAAAAAAAAACGCAATATGTAGGCTACACGAGAACGGAGACGTCGAGTAACCAAAACAAGTGCGTTAAACAAATTCGTACACGTTATTTATCAATTTAACTCTAGAATTAAAGGATATACAACGAGAAACAACGTTTGACAACCTTTAAACAGTTTTAATAACTATCTCAAAAATTGTCGCTCTGATGCAAACAACTGATGAGTTATCTACTTAAATTTGTTGAACAAAACGACTTACGTATTTTAGCCCGGTAAGCAAATTAAAAAAAAAACGCAATATGTAGGCTACACGAGAACGGAGACGTCGAGTAACCAAAACAAGTGCGTTAAACAAATTCGTACACGTTATTTATCAATTTAACTCTAGAATTAAAGGATATACAACGAGAAACAACGTTTGACAACCTTTAAACAGTTTTAAAACTATCTCAAAAATTGTCGCTCTGATGCAAACAACTGATGAGTTATCTACTCAAATTTGTTGAACAAAACGACTTACGTATTTTAAGCATGCTAACCTTTAGCCCGGTAAGCAAATTAAAAAAAAAACGCAATATGTAGGCTACACGAGAACTGAGCCGTCGAGTAACCAAAACAAATGCGTTAAACAAATTCGTACACGTTATTATCAATTTAACTCTAGAATTAAAGGATATACAACGAGAAACAACGTTTGACAACCTTTAAACAGTTTTAATAACTATCTCAAAAATTGTCGCTCTGATGCAAACAACTGATGAGTTATCTACTTAAATTTGTTGAACAAAACGACTTACGTATTTTAAGCATGCTAACCTTTAGCCCGGTAAGCAAATTAAAAAAAAAACGCAATATGTAGGCTGCACGAGAACGGAGACGTCGAGTAACCAAAACAAATGCGTTAAACAAATTCGTACACGTTATTTATCAATTTAACTCTAGAATTAAAGGATATACAACGAGAAACAACGTTTGACAACCTTTAAACAGTTTAAATAACTATCTCAAAAATTGTCGCTCTGATGCAAACAACTGATGAGTTATCTACTCAAATTTGTTGAACAAAACGACTTACGTATTTTAAGCATGCTAACCTTTAGCCCGGTAAGCAAATTAAAAAAAAAACGCAATATGTATGCTACACGAGAACTGAGCCGTCGAGTAACCAAAACAAATGCGTTAAACAAATTCGTACACGTTATTTATCAACTTAACTCTAGAATTAAAGGATATACAACGAGAAACAACGTTTGACAACCTTTAAACAGTTTTAATAACTATCTCAAAAATTGTCGCTCTGATGCAAACAACTGATGAGTTATCTACTTAAATTTGTTGAACAAAACGACTTACGTATTTTAAGCATGCTAACCTTTAGCCCGGTAAGCAAATTAAAAAAAAAACGCAATATGTAGGCTACACGAGAACGGAGACGTCGAGTAACCAAAACAAATGCGTTAAACAAATTCGTACACGTTATTTATCAATTTAACTCTAGAATTAAAGGATATACAACGAGAAACAACGTTTGACAACCTTTAAACAGTTTTAATAACTATCTCAAAAATTGTCGCTCTGATGCAAACAACTGATGAGTTATCTACTTAAATTTGTTGAACAAAACGACTTACGTATTTTAAGCATGCTAACCTTTAGCCCGGTAAGCAAATTAAAAAAAAAAACCCAATATGTAGCCTACACGAGAACGGAGACGTCGAGTAACCAAAACAAATGCGTTAAACAAATTCGTACACGTTATTTATCAATTTAACTCTAGAATTAAAGGATATACAACGAGAAACATCGTTTGACAACCTTTAAACAGTTTTAATAACTGTCTCAAAAATTGTCGCTCTGATGCAAACAACTGCTGAGTTATCTACTAAAATTTGTTGAACAAAACGACTTACGTATTTTAAGCATGCTAACCTTTAGCCCGGTAAGCAAATTAAAAAAAAAAAAACCCAATATGTAGGCTACACGAGAACGGAGACGTCGAGTAACCAAAACAAATGCGTTAAACAAATTCGTACACGTTATTTATCAATTTAACTCTAGAATTAAAGGATATACAACGAGAAACAACGTTTGACAACCTTTAAACAGTTTTAATAACTATCTCAAAAATTGTCGCTCTGATGCAAACAACTGATGAGTTATCTACTTAAATTTGTTGAACAAAACGACTTACGTATTTTAAGCATGCTAACCTTTAGCCCGGTAAGCAAATTAAAAAAAAAAACCCAATATGTAGGCTACACGAGAACGGAGACGTCGAGTAACCAAAACAAATGCGTTAAACAAATTCGTACACGTTATTTATCAATTTAACTCTAGAATTAAAGGATATACAACGAGAAACAACGTTTGACAACCTTTAAACAGTTTTAATAACTATCTCAAAAATTGTCGCTCTGATGCAAACAACTGATGAGTTATCTACTTAAATTTGTTGAACAAAACGACTTACGTATTTTAAGCATGCTAACCTTTAGCCCGGTAAGCAAATTAAAAAAAAAACGCAATATGTATGCTACACGAGAACTGAGCCGTCGAGTAACCAAAACAAATGCGTTAAACAAATTCGTACACGTTATTTATCAACTTAACTCTAGAATTAAAGGATATACAACGAGAAACAACGTTTGACAACCTTTAAACAGTTTTAATAACTATCTCAAAAATTGTCGCTCTGATGCAAACAACTGATGAGTTATCTACTTAAATTTGTTGAACAAAACGACTTACGTATTTTAAGCATGCTAACCTTTAGCCCGGTAAGCAAATTTAAAAAAAAACGCAATATGTAGGCTACACGAGAACGGAGACGTCGAGTAACCAAAACAAATGCGTTAAACAAATTCGTACACGTTATTTATCAATTTAACTCTAGAATTAAAGGATATACAACGAGAAACAACGTTTGACAACCTTTAAACAGTTTTAATAACTATCTCAAAAATTGTCGCTCTGATGCAAACAACTGATGAGTTATCTACTTAAATTTGTTGAACAAAACGACTTACGTATTTTAAGCATGCTAACCTTTAGCCCGGTAAGCAAATTAAAAAAAAAAACCCAATATGTAGCCTACACGAGAACGGAGACGTCGAGTAACCAAAACAAATGCGTTAAACAAATTCGTACACGTTATTTATCAATTTAACTCTAGAATTAAAGGATATACAACGAGAAACATCGTTTGACAACCTTTAAACAGTTTTAATAACTGTCTCAAAAATTGTCGCTCTGATGCAAACAACTGCTGAGTTATCTACTAAAATTTGTTGAACAAAACGACTTACGTATTTTAAGCATGCTAACCTTTAGCCCGGTAAGCAAATTAAAAAAAAAAAAACCCAATATGTAGGCTACACGAGAACGGAGACGTCGAGTAACCAAAACAAATGCGTTAAACAAATTCGTACACGTTATTTATAAATTTAACTCTAGAATTAAAGGATATACAACGAGAAACAACGTTTGACAACCTTTAAACAGTTTTAATAACTATCTCAAAAATTGTCGCTCTGATGCAAACAACTGATGAGTTATCTACTTAAATTTGTTGAACAAAACGACTTACGTATTTTAAGCATGCTAACCTTTAGCCCGGTAAGCAAATTAAAAAAAAAAACCCAATATGTAGGCTACACGAGAACGGAGACGTCGAGTAACCAAAACAAATGCGTTAAACAAATTCGTACACGTTATTTATCAATTTAACTCTAGAATTAAAGGATATACAACGAGAAACAACGTTTGACAACCTTTAAACAGTTTTAATAACTATCTCAAAAATTGTTGCTCTGATGCAAACAACTGATGAGTTATCTACTTAAATTTGTTGAACAAAACGACTTACGTATTTTAAGCATGCTAACCTTTAGCCCGGTAAGCAAATTAAAAAAAAAAAACCCAATATGTAGGCTACACGAGAACGGAGACGTCGAGTAACCAAAACAAATGCGTTAAACAAATTCGTACACGTTATTTATCAATTTAACTCTAGAATTAAAGGATATACAACGAGAAACAACGTTTGACAACCTTTAAACAGTTTTAATAACTATCTCAAAAATTGTCGCTCTGATGCAAACAACTGATGAGTTATCTACTTAAATTTGTTGAACAAAACGACTTACGTATTTTAAGCATGCTAACCTTTAGCCCGGTAAGCAAATCAAAAAAAAAACGCAATATGTAGGCTACACGAGAACTGAGCCGTCGAGTAACCAAAACAAATGCGTTAAACAAATTCGTACACTTTATTTATCAATTTAACTTTAGAATTAAAGGATATACAACGAGAAACAACGTTTGACAACCTTTAAACAGTTTTAATAACTATCTCAAAAATTGTCGCTCTGATGCAAACAACTGATGAGTTATCTACTTAAATTTGTTGAACAAAACGACTTACGTATTTTAAGCATGCTAACCTTTAGCCCGGTAAGCAAATTAAAAAAAAAAAACGCAATATGTAGGCTACACGAGAACGGAGACGTCGAGTAACCAAAACAAATGCGTTAAACAAATTCGTACACGTTATTTATCAATTTAACTCTAGAATTAAAGGATATACAACGAGAAACAACGTTTGACAACCTTTAAACAGTTTTAATAACTATCTCAAAAATTGCCGCTCTGATGCAAACAACTGAGGAGTTATCTACTTAAATTTGTTGAACAAAATGACTTACGTATTTTAAGCATGCTAACCCTTTTAGGCCCGGTCAAATTAAAAAAAAACGCAATATGTAGGCTAAACGAGAACGGAGACGTCGAGTAACCAAAACAAATGCGTTAAACAAATTCGTACACATTATTTATCAATTTAACTCTAGAATTAAAGGATATACAACGAGAAACAACGTTTGACAACCTTTAAACAGTTTTAATAACTATCTCAAAAATTGTCGCTCTGATGCAAACAACTGATGAGTTATCTACTCAAATTTGTTGAACAAAACGACTTACGTATTTTAAGCATGCTAACCTTTAGCCCGGTAAGCAAATTAAAAAAAAACGCAATATGTAGGCTACACGAGAACTGAGCCGTCGAGTAACCAAAACAAATGCGTTAAACAAATTCGTACACGTTATTTATCAATTTAACTCTAGAATTAAAGGATATACAACGAGAAACCACGTTTGACAACCTTTAAACAGTTTTAATAACTATCTCAAAAATTGTCGCTCTGATGCAAACAACTGATGAGTTATCTACTTAAATTTGTTGAACAAAACGACTTACGTATTTTAAGCATGCTAACCTTTAGCCCGGTAAGCAAATTAAAAAAAAACGCAATATGTAGGCTACACGAGAACGGAGACGTCGAGTAACCAAAACAAATGCGTTAAACAAATTCGTACACGTTATTTATCAATTTAACTCTAGAATTAAAGGATATACAACGAGAAACAACGTTTGACAACCTTTAAACAGTTTTAATAACTATCTCAAAAATTGTCGCTCTGATGCAAACAACTGATGAGTTATCTACTCAAATTTGTTGAACAAAACGACTTACGTATTTTAAGCATGCTAACCTTTAGCCCGGTAAGCAAATTAAAAAAAAAAACGCAATATGTAGGCTACACGAGAACTGAGCCGTCGAGTAACCAAAACAAATGCGTTAAACAAATTCGTACACGTTATTTATCAATTTAACTCTAGAATTAAAGGATATACAACGAGAAACAACGTTTGACAACCTTTAAACAGTTTTAATAACTATCTCAAAAATTGTCGCTCTGATGCAAACAACTGAAGAGTTATCTACTTAAATTTGTTGAACAAAACGACTTACGTATTTTAAGCACGCTAACCTTTAGCCCGGTAAGCAAATTAAAAAAAAAACGCAATATGTAGGCTAAACGAGAACGGAGACGTCGAGTAACCAAAACAAATGCGTTAAACAATTTCGTACACGTTATTTATCAATTTAACTCTAGAATTAAAGGATATACAACGAGAAACAACGTTTGACAACCTTTAAACAGTTTTAATAACTATATCAAAAATCTTCGCTCTGATGCAAACAACTGAGGAGTTATCTACTTAAATTTGTTGAACAAAACGACTTACGTATTTTAAGCATGCTAACCTTTAGCCCGGTAAGCAAATTAAAAAAAAAAACGCAATATGTAGGCTACACGAGAACGGAGACGTCGAGTAAACAAAACAAATGCGTTAAACAAATTCGTACACGTTATTTATCAATTTAACTCTAGAATTAAAGGATACACAACGAGAAACAACGTTTGACAACCTTTAAACAGTTTTAATAACTATCTCAAAAATTGTCGCTCTGATGCAAACAACTGTTGAGTTATCTACTTAAATTTGTTGAACAAAACGACTTACGTATTTTAAGCATGCTAACCTTTAGCCCGGTAAGCAAATTAAAAAAAAAACTCAATATGTAGGCTACACGAGAACTGAGCCGTCGAGTAACCAAAACAAATGCGTTAAACAAATTCGTACACGTTATTTATCAATTTAACTCTAGAATTAAAGGATATACAACGAGAAACAACGTTTGACAACCTTTAAACAGTTTTAATAACTATCTCAAAAATTGTCGCTCTGATGCAAACAACTGATGAGTTATCTACTTAAATTTGTTGAACAAAACGACTTACGTATTTTAAGCATGCTAACCTTTAGCCCGGTAAGCAAATTAAAAAAAAAACGCAATATGTAGGCTAAACGAGAACGGAGACGTCGAGTAACCAAAACAAATGCGTTAAACAATTTCGTACACGTTATTTATCAATTTAACTCTAGAATTAAAGGATATACAACGAGAAACAACGTTTGACAACCTTTAAACAGTTTTAATAACTATATCAAAAATCTTCGCTCTGATGCAAACAACTGAGGAGTTATCTACTTAAATTTGTTGAACAAAACGACTTACGTATTTTAAGCATGCTAACCTTTAGCCCGGTAAGCAAATTAAAAAAAAAAACGCAATATGTAGGCTACACGAGAACGGAGACGTCGAGTAAACAAAACAAATGCGTTAAACAAATTCGTACACGTTATTTATCAATTTAACTCTAGAATTAAAGGATACACAACGAGAAACAACGTTTGACAACCTTTAAACAGTTTTAATAACTATCTCAAAAATTGTCGCTCTGATGCAAACAACTGTTGAGTTATCTACTTAAATTTGTTGAACAAAACGACTTACGTATTTTAAGCATGCTAACCTTTAGCCCGGTAAGCAAATTAAAAAAAAAACTCAATATGTAGGCTACACGAGAACTGAGCCGTCGAGTAACCAAAACAAATGCGTTAAACAAATTCGTACACGTTATTTATCAATTTAACTCTAGAATTAAAGGATATACAACGAGAAACAACGTTTGACAACCTTTAAACAGTTTTAATAACTATCTCAAAAATTGTCGCTCTGATGCAAACAATTGATGAGTTATCTACTTAAATTTGTTGAACAAAACGACTTACGTATTTTAAGCATGCTAACCTTTAGCCCGGTAAGCAAATTAAAAAAAAAACGCAATATGTAGGCTACACGAGAACGGAGACGTCGAGTAACCAAAACAAATGCGTTAAACAAATTCGTACACGTTATTTATCAATTTAACTCTAGAATTAAAGGATATACAACGAGAAACAACGTTTGACAACCTTTAAACAGTTTTAATAACTATCTCAAAAATTGTCGCTCTGATGCAAACAACTGATGAGTTATCTACTCAAATTTGTTGAACAAAACGACTTACGTATTTTAAGCATGCTAACCTTTAGCCCGGTAAGCAAATTAAAAAAAAAACGCAATATGTAGGCTACACGAGAACTGAGACGTCGAGTAACCAAAACAAATGCGTTAAACAAATTCGTACACGTTATTTATCAATTTAACTCTAGAATTAAAGGATATACAACGAGAAACAACGTTTAACAACCTTTAAACAGTTTTAATAACTATCTCAAAAATTGTCGCTCTGATGCAAACAACTGATGAGTTATCTACTTAAATTTGTTGAATAAAACCACTTACGTATTTTAAGCATGCTAACCTTTAGCCCGGTAAGCAAATTAAAAAAAAAAAACGCAATATGTAGGCTACACGAGAACGGAGACGTCGAGTAAACAAAACAAATGCGTTAAACAAATTCGTACACGTTATTTATCAATTTAACTCTAGAATTAAAGGATATACAACGAGAAACAACGTTTGACAACCTTTAAACAGTTTTAATAACTATCTCAAAAATTGTCGCTCTGATGCAAACAACTGATGTGTTATCTACTCAAATTTGTTGAACAAAACGACTTACGTATTTTAAGCATGCTAACCTTTAGCCCGGTAAGCAAATTAAAAAAAAAACGCAATATGTAGACTACACGAGAACTGAGCCGTCGAGTAACCAAAACAAATGCGTTAAACAAATTCGTACACGTTATTTATCAATTTAACTCTAGAATTAAAGGATATACAACGAGAAACAACGTTTGACAACCTTTAAACAGTTTTAATAACTATCTCAAAAATTGTCACTCTGATGCAAACAACTGATGAGTCATCTACTTAAATTTGTTGAACAAAACGACTTACGTATTTTAAGCACGCTAACCTTTAGCCCGGTAAGCAAATTAAAAAAAAAACGCAATATGTAGGCTACACGAGAACGGAGACGTCGAGTAACCAAAACAAATGCGTTAAACAAATTCGTACACGTTATTTATCAATTTAACTCTTGAATTAAAGGATATACAACGAGAAACAACGTTTGACAACCTTTAAACAGTTTAAATAACTATCTCAAAAATTGTCGCTCTGATGCAAACAACTGAGGAGTTATCTACTCAAATTTGTTGAACAAAACGACTTACGTATTTTAAGCATGCTAACCTTTAGCCCGGTAAGCAAATTAAAAAAAAAAAACGCAATATGTAGGCTACACGAGAACTGAGCCGTCGATTAACCAAAACAAATGCGTTAAACAAATTCGTACACGTTATTTATCAATTTAACTCTAGAAGTAAAGGATATACAACGAGAAACATCGTTTGACAACCTTTAAACAGTTTTAATAACTGTCTCAAAAATTGTCGCTCTGATGCAAACAACTGCTGAGTTATCTACTAAAATTTGTTGAACAAAACGACTTAGGTATTTTAAGCATGCTAACCTTTAGCCCGGTAAGCAAATTAGAAAAAAAAACGCAATATGTAGGCTACACGAGAACGGAGACGTCGAGTAACCAAAACAAATGCGTTAAACAAATTCGTACACATTATTTATCAATTTAACTCTAGAATTAAAGGATATACAACGAGAAACAACGTTTGAAACCTTTAAACAGTTTTAATAACTATCTCAAAAATTGTCGCTCTGATGCAAACAACTGATGAGTTATCTACTTAAATTTCTTGAACAAAACGACTTACGTATTTTAAGCATGCTAACCTTTAGCCCGGTAAGCAAATTAAAAAAAAAACGCAATATGTAGGCTACACGAGAACGGAGACGTCGAGTAACCAAAACAAATGCGTTAAACAAATTCGTACACGTTATTTATCAATTTAACTCTAGAATTAAAGGATATACAACGAGAAACAACGTTTGACAACCTTTAAACAGTTTTAATAACTATCTCAAAAATTGTCGCTCTGATGCAAACAACTGATGAGTTATCTACTTAAATTTCTTGAACAAAACGACTTACGTATTTTAAGCATGCTAACCTTTAGCCCGGTAAGCAAATCAAAAAAAAACGCAATATGTAGGCTACACGAGAACTGAGCCGTCGAGTAACCAAAACAAATGCGTTAAACAAATTCGTACACGTTATTTATCAATTTAACTCTAGAATTAAAGGATATACAACGAGAAACAACGTTTGACAACCTTTAAACAGTTTTAATAACTATCTCAAAAATTGTCGCTCTGATGCAAACAACTGATGAGTTATCTACTTAAATTTGCTGAACAAAACGACTTACGTATTTTAAGCAAGCTAACCTTTAGCCCGGTAAGCAAATTAAAAAAAAAAACGCAATATGTAGGCTACACGAGAACGGAGACGTCGAGTAACCAAAACAAATGCGTTAAACAAATTCGTACACGTTATTTATCAATTTAACTCTAGAATTAAAGGATATACAACGAGAAACAACGTTTGACAACCTTTAAACAGTTTTAATAACTATCTCAAAAATTGTCGCTCTGATGCAAACAACTGAGGAGTTATCTACTTAAATTTGTTGAACAAAATGACTTACGTATTTTAAGCATGCTAACCTTTAGCCCGGTAAGCAAATTAAAAAAAAAACGCAATATGTAGGCTAAACGAGAACGGAGACGTCGAGTAACCAAAACAAATGCGTTAAACAAATTCGTACACGTTATTTATCAATTTAACTCTAGAATTAAAGGATATACAACGAGAAACAACGTTTGACAACCTTTAAACAGTTTTAATAACTATATCAAAAATCTTCGCTCTGATGCAAACAACTGAGGAGTTATCTACTTAAATTTGTTGAACAAAACGACTTACGTATTTTAAGCATGCTAACCTTTAGCCCGGTAAGCAAATTAAAAAAAAAACTCAATATGTAGGCTACACGAGAACTGAGCCGTCGAGTAACCAAAACAAATGCGTTACACAAATTCGTACACGTTATTTATCAATTTAACTCTAGAATTAAAGGATATACAACGAGAAACAACGTTTGACAACCTTTAAACAGTTTTAATAACTATCTCAAAAATTGTCGCTCTGATGCAAACAACTGATGAGTTATCTACTTAAATTTGTTGAACAAAACGACTTACGTATTTTAAGCATGCTAACCTTTAGCCCGGTAAGCAAATTAAAAAAAAAACGCAATATGTAGGCTACACGAGAACGGAGACGTCGAGTAACCAAAACAAATGCGTTAAACAAATTCGTACACGTTATTTATCAATTTAACTCTAGAATTAAAGGATATACAACGAGAAACAACGTTTGACAACCTTTAAACAGTTTTAATAACTATCTCAAAAATTGTCGCTCTGATGCAAACAACTGATGAGTTATCTACTCAAATTTGTTGAACAAAACGACTTACGTATTTTAAGCATGCTAACCTTTAGCCCGGTAAGCAAATTAAAAAAAAAACGCAATATGTAGGCTACACGAGAACTGAGCCGTCGAGTAACCAAAACAAATGCGTTAAACAAATTCGTACACGTTATTTATCAATTTAACTTTAGAATTAAAGGATATACAACGAGAAACAACGTTTGACAACCTTTAAACAGTTTTAATAACTATCTCAAAAATTGTCGCTCTGATGCAAACAACTGATGAGTTATCTACTTAAATTTGTTGAACAAAACGACTTACCTATTTTAAGCATGCTAACCTTTAGCCCGGTAAGCAAATTAAAAAAAAAAACGCAATATGTAGGCTACACGAGAACGGAGACGTCGAGTAAACAAAACAAATGCGTTAAACAAATTCGTACACGTTATTTATCAATTTAACTCTAGAATTAAAGGATATACAACGAGAAACAACGTTTGACAACCTTTAAACAGTTTTAATAACTATCTCAAAAATTGTCGCTCTGATGCAAACAACTGATGAGTTATCTACTCAAATTTGTTGAACAAAACGACTTACGTATTTTAGGCATGCTAACTTTTAGCCCGGTAAGCAAATTAAAAAAAACGCAATATGTAGGCTACACGAGAACTGAGCCGTCGAGTAACCAAAACAAATGCGTTAAACAAATTCGTAAACGTTATTTATCAATTTGACTCTAGAATTAAAGGATATACAACGAGAAACAACGTTTGACAACCTTTAAACAGTTTTAATAACTATATCAAAAATTGTCGCTCTGATGCAAACAACTGATGAGTTATCTGCTTAAATTTGTTGAACCAAACGACTTACGTATTTTAAGCATGCTAACCGTTAGCCCGGTAAGCAAATTAAAAAAAAAACGCAATATGTAGGCTAAACGAGAACGGAGACGTCGAGTAACCAAAACAAATGCGTTAAACAAATTCGTACACGTTATTTATCAATTTAACTCTAGAATTAAAGGATATACAACGAGAAACAACGTTTGACAACCTTTAAACAGTTTTAATAACTATCTCAAAAATCTTCGCTCTGATGCAAACAACTGAGGAGTTATCTACTTAAATTTGTTGAACAAAACGACTTACGTATTTTAAGCATGCTAACCTTTAGCCCGGTAAGCAAATTAAAAAAAAAACGCAATATGTAGGCTACACGAGAACGGAGACGTCGAGTAAACAAAACAAATGCGTTAAACAAATTCGTACACGTTATTTATCAATTTAACTCTAGAATTAAAGGATATACAACGAGAAACAACGTTTGGCAAATGCGTTAAACAAATTCGTACACGTTATTTATCAATCTAACTCTAGAATTAAAGGATATACAACGAGAAACAATGTTTGACAACCTTTAAACAGTTTTAATAACTATCTCAAAAATTGTCGCTCTGATGCAAACAACTGATGAGTTATCTACTTAAATTTGTTGAACAAAACGACTTACGTATTTTAAGCATGCTAACCTTTAGCCCGGTAAGCAAATTAAAAAAAAACGCAATATGTAGGCTACACGAGAACGGAGACGTCGAGTAACCAAAACAAATGCGTTAAACAAATTCGTACACGTTATTTATCAATTTAACTCTAGAGTTAAAGGATATACAACGAGAAACAACGTTTGACAACCTTTAAACAGTTTTAATAACTATCTCAAAAATTGTCGCTCTGATGCAAACAACTGATGAGTTATCTACTCAAATTTGTTGAACAAAACGACTTACGTATTTTAAGCATGCTAACCTTTAGCCCGGTAAGCAAATTAAAAAAAAAACGCAATATGTAGGCTACACGAGAACTGAGCCGTCGAGTAACCAAAACAAATGCGTTAAACAAATTCGTACACGTTATTTATCAATTTAACTCTAGAATTAAAGGATATACAACGAGAAACAACGTTTGACAACCTTTAAACAGTTTTAATAACTATCTCAAAAATTGTCGCTCTGATGCAAACAACTGATGAGTTATCTACTTAAATTTGTTGAACAAAACGACTTACGTATTTTAAGCATGCTAACCTTTAGCCCGGTAAGCAAATTAAAAAAAAAACGCAATATGTAGGCTACACGAGAACGGAGACGTCGAGTAAACAAAACAAATGCGTTAAACAAATTCGTACACGTTATTTATCAATTTAACTCTAGAATTAAAGGATATACAACGAGAAACAACGTTTGACAACCTTTAAACAGTTTTAATAACTATCTCAAAAATTGTCGCTCTGATGCAAACAACTGATGAGTTATCTACTTAAATTTGTTGAACAAAACGACTTACGTATTTTAAGCATGCTAACCTTTAGCCCGGTAAGCAAATTAAAAAAAAAACGCAATATGTAGGCTACACGAGAACTGAGCCGTCGAGTAACCAAAACAAATGCGTTAAACAAATTCGTACACGTTATTTATCAATTTAACTCTAGAATTAAAGGATATACAACGAGAAACAACGTTTGACAACCTTTAAACAGTTTTAATAACTATCTCAAAAATTGTCGCTCTGATGCAAACAACTGATGAGTTATCTACTTAAATTTGTTGAACAAAACGACTTACGTATTTTAAGCATGCTAACCTTTAGCCCGGTAAGCAAATTAAAAAAAAACGCAATATGTAGGCTACACGAGAACGGAGACGTCGGGTAACCAAAACAAATGCGTTAAACAAATTCGTACACGTTATTTATCAATTTGACTCTAGAATTAAAGGATATACAACGAGAAACAACGTTTGACAACCTTTAAACAGTTTTAATAACTATCTCAAAAATTTTCGCTCTGATGCAAACAACTGATGAGTTATCTACTTAAATTTGTTGAACAAAACGACTTACGTATTTTAAGCATGCTAACCTTTAGCCCGGTAAGCAAATTAAAAAAAAACGCAATATGTAGGCTAAACGAGAACGGAGACGTCGAGTAACCAAAACAAATGCGTTAAACAAATTCGTACACGTTATTTATCAATTTAACTCTAGAATTAAAGGATATACAACGAGAAACAACGTTTGACAACCTTTAAACAGTTTTAATAACTATCTCAAAAATCGTCGCTCTGATGCAAACAACTGAGGAGTTATCTACTTAAATTTGTTGAACAAAACGACTTACGTATTTTAAGCATGCTAGCCTTTAGCCCGGTAAGCAAATTAAAAAAAAAAACGCAATATGTAGGCTACACGAGAACGGAGACGTCGAGTAAACAAAATAAATGCGTTAAACAAATTCGTACACGTTATTTATCAATTTAACTCTAGAATTAAAGGATATACAACGAGAAACAACGTTTGACAACCTTTAAACAGTTTTAATAACTATCTCAAAAATTGTCGCTCTGATGCAAACAACTGATGAGTTATCTACTTAAATTTGTTGAACAAAACGACTTACGTATTTTAAGCATGCCAACCTTTAGCCCGGTAAGCAAATTAAAAAAAAACGCAATATGTAGGCTACACGAGAACTGAGCCGTCGAGTAACCAAAACAAATGCGTTAAACAAATTCGTACACGTTATTTATCAATTTAACTCTAGAATTAAAGGATATACAACGAGAAACAACGTTTGACAACCTTTAAACAGTTTTAATAACTATCTCAAAAATTGTCGCTCTGATGCAAACAACTGATGAGTTATCTACTTAAATTTGTTGAACAAAACGACTTACGTATTTTAAGCATGCTAACCTTTAGCCCGGTAAGCAAATTAAAAAAAAACGCAATATGTAGGCTACACGAGAACGGAGACGTCGAGTAACCAAAACAAATGCGTTAAACAAATTCGTACACGTTATTTATCAATTTAACTCTAGAATTAAAGATATACAACGAGAAACAACGTTTGACAACCTTTAAACAGTTTTAATAACTATCTCAAAAATTGTCGCTCTGATGCAAACAACTGATGAGTTATCTACTCAAATTTGTTGAACAAAACGACTTACGTATTTTAAGCATGCTAACCTTTAGCCCGGTAAGCAAATTAAAAAAAAAAACGCAATATGTAGGCTACACGAGAACTGAGCCGTCGAGTAACCAAAACAAATGCGTTAAACAAATTCGTACACGTTATTTATCAATTTAACTCTAGAATTAAAGGATATACAACGAGAAACAACGTTTGACAACCTTTAAACAGTTTTAATAACTATCTCAAAAATTGTCGCTCTGATGCAAACAACTGATGAGTTATCTACTTAAATTTGTTGAACAAAACGACTTACGTATTTTAAGCATGCTAACCTTTAGCCCGGTAGGCAAATTAAAAAAAAAACGCAATATGTAGGCTACACGAGAACGGAGACGTCGAGTAACCAAAACAAATGCGTTAAACAAATTCGTACACGTTATTTATCAATTTAACTCTAGAATTAAAGGATATACAACGAGAAACAACGTTTGACAACCTTTAAACAGTTTTAATAACTATATCAAAAATCGTCGCTCTGATGCAAACAACTGAGGAGTTATCTACTTAAATTTGTTGAACAAAACGACTTACGTATTTTAAGCATGCTAACCTTTAGCCCGGTAAGCAAATTAAAAAAAAAACGCAATATGTAGGCTACACGAGAACGGAGACGTCGAGTAAACAAAACAAATGCGTTAAACAAATTCGTACACGTTATTTATCAATTTAACTCTAGAATTAAAGGATATACAATGAGAAACAACGTTTGACAACCTTTAAACAGTTTTAATAACTATCTCAAAAATTGTCGCTCTGATGCAAACAACTGATGAGTTATCTACTTAAATTTGTTGAACAAAACGACTTACGTATTTTAAGCATGCTAACCTTTAGCCCGGTAAGCAAATTAAAAAAAAAAACGCAATATGTAGGCTACACGAGAACGGAGACGTCGAGTAACCAAAACAAATTCGTTAAACAAATTCGTACACGTTATTTATCAATTTAACTCTAGAATTAAAGGATATACAACGAGAAACAACGTTTGACAACCTTTAAACAGTTTTAATAACTATCTCAAAAATTGTCACTCTGATGCAAACAACTGATGAGTTATCTACTTAAATTTGTTGAACAAAACGACTTACGTATTTTAAGCATGCTAACCTTTAGCCCGGTAAGCAAATTAAAAAAAAAACGCAATATGTAGGCTACACGAGAACGGAGACGTCGAGTAACCAAAACAAATGCGTTAAACAAATTCGTACACGTTATTTATCAATTTAACTCTAGAATTAAAGGATATACAACGAGAAACAACGTTTGACTACCTTTAAACAGTTTTAATAACTATCTCAAAAATTGTCGCTCTGATGCAAACAACTGATGAGTTATCTACTTAAATTTGTTGAACAAAACGACTTACGTATTTTAAGCATGCTAACCTTTAGCCCGGTAAGCAAATTAAAAAAAAAACGCAATATGTAGGCTACACGAGAACGGAGAAGTCGGGTAACCAAAACAAATGCGTTAAACAAATTCGTACACGTTATTTATCAATTTAACTCTAGAATTAAAGGATATACAACGAGAAACAACGTTTGACAACCTTTAAACAGTTTTAATAACTATCTCAAAAATTGTCGTTCTGATGCAAACAACTGAGGAGTTATCTACTTAAATTTGTTGAACAAAACGACTTACGTATTTTAAGCATGCTAACCTTTAGCCCGGTAAGCAGATTAAAAAAAAAACGCAATATGTAGGCTACACGAGAACGGAGACGTCGAGTAACCAAAACAAATGCGTTAAACAAATTCGTACACGTTATTTATCAATTTAACTCTAGAATTAAAGGATATACAACGAGAAACAACGTTTGACAACCTTTAAACAGTTTTAATAACTATCTCAAAAATTGTCGCTCTGATGCAAACAACTGATGAGTTATCTACTTAAATTTGTTGAACAAAACGACTTACGTATTTTAAGCATGCTAACCTTTAGCCCGGTAAGCAAATTAAAAAAAAAACGCAATATGTAGGCTACACGAGAACGGAGACGTCGAGTAACCAAAACAAATGCGTTAAACAAATTCGTACACGTTATTTATCAATTTGACTCTAGAATTAAAGGATATACAACGAGAAACAACGTTTGACAACCTTTAAACAGTTTTATTAACTATCTCAAAAATTGTCGCTCTGATGCAAACAACTGATGAGTTATCTACTTAAATTTGTTGAACAAAACGACTTACGTATTTTAAGCATGCTATCCTTTAGCCCGGTAAGCAAATTAAAAAAAAAACGCAATATGTAGGCTACACGATAACGGAGAAGTCGGGTAACCAAAACAAATGCGTTAAACAAATTCGTACACGTTATTTATCAATTTAACTCTAGAATTAAAGGATATACAACGAGAAACAACGTTTGACAACCTTTAAACAGTTTTAATAACTATCTCAAAAATTGTCGCTCTGATGCAAACAACTGATGAGTTATCTACTTAAACTTGTTGAACAAAACGACTTACGTATTTTAAGCATGCTAACCTTTAGCCCGGCAAGCAAATTAAAAAAAAAACGCAATATGTAGGCTACACGAGAACGGAGACGTCGAGTAACCAAAACAAATGCGTTAAACAAATTCGTACACGTTATTTATCAATTTAACTCTAGAACAACGAGAACAACCTTTGACAACCTTTAAACAGTTTTAATAACTAGCTCAAAAATTGTCGCTCTGATGCAAACAACTGATGAGTTATCTACTTAAATTTGTTGAACAAAACGACTTACGTATTTTAAGCATGCTAACCTTTAGCCCGGTAAGCAAATTAAAAAAAAAAACGCAATATGTAGGCTACACGAGAACGGAGCCGTCGAGTAACCAAAACAAATGCGTTAAACAAATTCGTACACGTTATTTATCAATTTAACTCTAGAATTAAAGGATATACAACGAGAAACAACGTTTGACAACCTTTAAACAGTTTTAATAACTATCTCAAAAATTGTCGCTCTGATGCAAACAACTGATGAGTTATCTACTCAAATTTGTTGATCAAAACGACTTACGTATTTTAAGCATGCTAACCTTTAGCCCGGTAAGCAAATTAAAAAAAAAACGCAATATATAGGCTACACGAGCACGGAGACGTCGAGTAACCAAAACAAATGCGTTAAACAAATTCGTACACGTTATTTATCAATTTAACTCTAGAATTAAAGGATATACAACGAGAAACAACGTTTGACAACCTTTAAACAGTTTTAATAACTATCTCCAAAAATTGCCGCTCTGATGCAAACAACTGATGAGTTATCTACTTAAATCTGTTGAACAAAACGACTTACGTATTTTAAGCATGCTAACCTTTAGCCCGGTAAGCAAATTAAAAAAAAAACGCAATATGTAGGCTACACGAGAACGGAGACGTCGAGTAACCAAAACAAATGCGTTAAACAAATTCGTACACCTTATTTATCAATTTAACTATAGAATTAAAGGATATACAACGAGAAACATCGTTTGACAACCTTTAAACAGTTTTAATAACTATCTCAAAAATTGTCGCTCTGATGCAAACAACTGATAAGTTATCTACTTAAATTTGTTGAACAAAACGACTTACGTATTTTAAGCATGCTAACCTTTAGCCCGGTAAGCAAATTAAAAAAAAAACGCAATATGTAGGCTACACGAGAACGGAGCCGTCGAGTAACCAAAACAAATGCGTTAAACAAATTCGTACACGTTATTTATCAATTTAACTCTAGAATTAAAGGATATACAACGAGAAACAACGCTTGACAACCTTTAAACAGTTTTAATAACTATCTCAAAAATTGTCGCTCTGATGCAAACAACTGATGAGTTATCTACTTAAATTTGTTGAACAAAACGACTTACGTATTTTAAGCATGCTAACCTTTAGCCCGGTAAGCAAATTAAAAAAAAAACGCAATATATAGGCTACACGAGAACTGAGCCGTCGAGTAAACAAAACAAATGCGTTAAACAAATTCGTACACGTTATTTATCAATTTAACTCTAGAATTAAAGGATATACAACGAGAAACAACGTTTGACAACCTTTAAGCAGTTTTAATAACTATCTCAAAAATTGTCGCTCTGATGCAAACAACTGATGAGTTATCTATTTAAATTTGTTGAACAAAACGACTTACGTATTTTAAGCATGCTAACCTTTAGCCCGGTAAGCAAATTAAAAAAAAAAAAAACGCAATATGTAGGCTACACGAGAACGGAGCCGTCGAGTAACCAAAACAAATGCGTTAAACAAATTCGTACACGTTATTTATCAATTTAACTCTAGAATTAAAGGATATACAACGAGAAACAACGTTTGACAACCTTTAAACAGTTTTAATAACTATCTCAAAAATTGTCGCTCTGATGCAAACAACTGATGAGTTATCTACTTAAATTTGTTGAACAAAACGACTTACGTATTTTAAGCATGCTAACCTTTAGCCCGGTAAGCAAATTAAAAAAAAGCAATATGTAGGCTACACGAGAACGGAGACGTCGAGTAACCAAAACAAATGCGTTAAACAAATTCGTACACGTTATTTATCAATTTAACTCTAGAATTAAAGGATATAGAACGAGAAACAACGTTTGACAACCTTTAAACAGTTTTAATAACTATCTCAAAAATTGTCGCTCTGATGCAAACAACTGATGAGTTATCTACTTAAATTTGTTGAACAAAACGACTTACGTATTTTAAGCATGCTAACCTTTAGCCCGGTAAGCAAATTAAAAAAAAAACGCAATATGTAGGCTACACGAGAACGGAGACGTCGAGTAACCAAAACAAATGCGTTAAACAAATTCGTACATGTTATTTATCAATTTAACTCTAGAATTAAAGGATATACAACGAGAAACAACGTTTGGCAACCTTTAAACAGTTTTAATAAATATCTCAAAAATTTTCGCTCTGATGCAAAGAACTGATGAGTTATCTACTTAAATTTGTTGAACAAAACGACTTACGTATTTTAAGCATGCTAACCTTTAGCCCGGTAAGCAAATTAAAAAAAAAACGCAATATGTAGGCTACACGAGAACCGAGACGTCGAGTAACCAAAACAAATGCGTTAAACAAATTCGTACACGTTATTTATCAATTTGACTCTAGAATTAAAGGATATACAACGAGAAACAACGTTTGACAACCTTTAAACAGTTTTAATAACTATCTCAAAAATTGTCGCTCTGATGCAAACAACTGATGAGTTATCTACTTAAATTTGTTGAACAAAACGACTTACGTATTTTAGGCATGCTAACCTTTAGCCCGGTAAGCAAATTAAAAAAAAAAACGCAATATGTAGGCTAAACGAGAACGGAGACGTCGAGTAACCAAAACAAATGCGTTAAACAAATTCGTACACGTTATTTATCAATTTAACTCTAGAATTAAAGGATATACAACGAGAAACAACATTTGACAACCTTTAAACAGTTTTAATAACTAGCCCAAAAATTGTCGCTCTGATGCAAACAACTGATGAGTTATCTACTTAAATTTGTTGAACAAAACGAATTACGTATTTTAAGCATGCTAACCTTTAGCCCGGTAAGCAAATTAAAAAAAAAAACGCAATATGTAGGCTACACGAGAACGGAGCCGTCGAGTAACCAAAACAAATGCGTTAAACAAATTCGTACACGTTATTTATCAATTTAACTCTAGAATTAAAGGATATACAACGAGAAACAACGTTTGACAACCTTTAAACAGTTTTAATAACTATCTCAAAAATTGTCGCTCTGATGCAAACAACTGATGAGTTATCTACTCAAATTTGTTGAACAAAACGACTTACGTATTTTAAGCATGCTAACCTTTAGCCCGGTAAGCAAATTAAAAAAAAAACGCAATATGTAGGCTACACGAGCACGGAGACGTCGAGTAACCAAAACAAATGCGTTAAACAAATTCGTACACGTTATTTATCAATTTAACTCTAGAATTAAAGGATATACAACGAGAAACAACGTTTGACAACCTTTAAACAGTTTTAATAACTATCTCCAAAAATTGCCACTCTGATGCAAACAACTGATGAGTTATCTACTTAAATCTGTTGAACAAAACGACTTACGTATTTTAAGCATGCGTACCTTTAGCCCGGTAAGCAAATTAAAAAAAAAAACGCAATATGTAGGCTACACGAGAACGGAGACGTCGAGTAACCAAAACAAATGCGTTAAACAAATTCGTACACCTTATTTATCAATTTAACTCTAGAATTAAAGGATATACAACGAGAAACAACGTTTGACAACCTTTAAACAGTTTTAATAACTATCTCAAAAGTTGTCGCTCTGATGCAAACAACTGATAAGTTATCTACTTAAATTTGTTGAACAAAACGACTTACGTATTTTAAGCATGCTAACCTTTAGCCCGGTAAGCAAATTAAAAAAAAAACCCAATATGTAGGCTACACGAGAACGGAGCCGTCGAGTAACCAAAACAAATGCGTTAAACAAATTCGTACACGTTATTTATCAATTTAACTCTAGAATTAAAGGATATACAACGAGAAACAACGCTTGACAACCTTTAAACAGTTTTAATAACTATCTCAAAAATTGTCGCTCTGATGCAAACAACTGATGAGTTATCTACTTAAATTTGTTGAACAAAACGACTTACGTATTTTAAGCATGCTAACCTTTAGCCCGGTAAGCAAATTAAAAAAAAAACGAAATATATAGGCTACACGAGAACTGAGCCGTCGAGTAACCAAAACAAATGCGTTAAACAAATTCGTACACGTTATTTATCAATTTAACTCTAGAATTAAAGGATATACAACGAGAAACAACGTTTGACAACCTTTAAGCAGTTTTAATAACTATCTCAAAAATTGTCGCTCTGATGCAAACAACTGATGAGTTATCTATTTAAATTTGTTGAACAAAACGACTTACGTATTTTAAGCATGCTAACCTTTAGCCCGGTAAGCAAATTAAAAAAAAAAAACGCAATATGTAGGCTACACGAGAACGGAGCCGTCGAGTAACCAAAACAAATGCGTTAAACAAATTCGTACACGTTATTTATCAATTTAACTCTAGAATTAAAGGATATACAACGAGAAACAACGTTTGACAATCTTTAAACAGTTTTAATAACTATCTCAAAAATTGTAGCTCTGATGCAAACAACTGATGAGTTATCTACTTAAATTTGTTGAACAAAACGACTTACGTATTTTAAGCATGCTAACCTTTAGCCCGGTAAGCAAATTAAAAAAAAGCAATATGTAGGCTACACGAGAACGGAGACGTCGAGTAACCAAAACAAATGCGTTAAACAAATTCGTACACGTTATTTATCAATTTAACTCTAGAATTAAAGGATATACAACGAGAAACAACGTTTGACAACCTTTAAACAGTTTTAATAACTGTCTCAAAAATTGTCGCTCTGATGCAAACAACTGATGAGTTATCTACTTAAATTTGTTGAACAAAACGACTTACGTATTTTAAGCATGCTAACCTTTAGCCCGGTAAGCAAATTAAAAAAAAAACGCAATATGTAGGCTACACGAGAACGGAGACGTCGAGTAACCAAAACAAATGCGTTAAACAAATTCGTACACGTTATTTATCAATTTAACTCTAGAATTAAAGGATATACAACGAGAAACAACGTTTGGCAACCTTTAAACAGTTTTAATAACTATCTCAAAAATTGTCGCTCTGATGCAAACAACTGATGAGTTATCTACTTAAATTTGTTGAACAAAACGACTTACGTATTTTAAGCATGCTAACCTTTAGCCCGGTAAGCAAATTAAAAAAAAAACGCAATATGTAGGCTACACGAGAACCGAGACTTCGAGAAACCAAAACAAATGCGTTAAACAAATTCGTACACGTTATTTATCAATTTGACTCTAGAATTAAAGGATATACAACGAGAAACAACGTTTGACAACCTTTAAACAGTTTTAATAACTATCTCAAAAATTGTCGCTCTGATGCAAACAACTGATGAGTTATCTACTTAAATTTGTTGAACAAAACAACTTACGTATTTTAGGCATGCTAACCTTTAGCCCGGTAAGCAAATTAAAAAAAAAAACGCAATATGTAGGCTAAACGAGAACGGAGACGTCGAGTAACCAAAACAAGTGCGTTAAACAAATTCGTACACGTTATTTATCAATTTAAATCTAGAATTAAAGGATATACAACGAGAAACAACGTTTGACAACCTTTAAACAGTTTTAATAACTATCTCAAAAATCGTCGCTCTGATGCAAACAACTGAGGAGTTATCTACTTAAATTTGTTGAACAAAACGACTTACGTATTTTAAGCATGCTAACCTTTAGCCCGGTAAGCAAATTAAAAAAAAAACGCAATATGTAGGCTACACGAGAACGGAGACGTCGAGTAAACAAAACAAATGCGTTAAACAAATTCGTACACGTTATTTATCAATTTAACTCTAGAATTAAAGGATATACAACGAGAAACAACGTTTGACAACCTTTAAACAGTTTTAATAACTATCTCAAAAATTGTCGCTCTGATGCAAACAACTGATGAGTTATCTACTTAAATTTGTTGAACAAAACGACTTACGTATTTTAAGCATGCTAACCTTTAGCCCGGTAAGCAAATTAAAAAAAAAACGCAATATGCAGGCTACACGAGAACGGAGACGTCGAGTAACCAAAACAAATTCGTTAAACAAATTCGTACACGTTATTTATCAATTTAACTCTAGAATTAAAGGATATACAACGAGAAACAACGTTTGACAACCTTTAAACAGTTTTAGTAACTATCTCAAAAATTGTCGCTCTGATGCAAACAACTGATGAGTTATCTACTTAAATTTGTTGAACAAACCGACTTACGTATTTTAAGCATGCTAACCTTTAGCCCGGTAAGCAAATTAAAAAAAAACGCAATATGTAGGCTACACGAGAACGGAGACGTCGAGTAACCAAAACAAATGCGTTAAACAAATTCGTACACGTTATTTATCAATTTAACTCTAGAATTAAAGGATATACAACGAGAAACAACGTTTGACAACCTTTAAACAGTTTTAATAACTATCTCAAAAATTGTCGCTCTGATGCAAACAACTGATGAGTTATCTACTTAAATTTGTTGAATAAAACGGCTTACGCATTTTAAGCATGCTAACCTTTAGCCCGGTAAGCAAATTAAAAAAAAAACGCAATATGTAGGCTACAAGAGATCGGAGAAGTCGGGTAACCAAAACAAATGCGTTAAACAAATTCGTACACGTTATTTATCAATTTAACTCTAGAATTAAAGGATATACAACAAGAAACAACGTTTGACAACCTTTAAACTGTTTTAATAACTATCTCAAAAATTGTCGTTCTGATGCAAACAACTGAGGAGTTATCTACTTAAATTTGTTGAACAAAACGACTTACGTATTTTAAGCATGCTAACCTTTAGCCCGTTAAGCAAATTAAAAAAAAAAACGCAATATGTAGGCTACACGAGAACGGAGACGTCGAGTAACCAAAACAAATGCGTTAAACAAATTCGTACACGTTATTTATCAATTTAACTCTAGAATTAAAGGATATACAACGAGAAACAACGTTTGACAACCTTTAAACAGTTTTAATAACTATCTCAAAAATTGTCGCTCTGATGCAAACAACTGATGAGTTATCTACTTAAATTTGTTGAACAAAACGACTTGCGTATTTTAAGCATGCTAACCTTTAGCCCGGTAAGCAAATTAAAAAAAAAAACGCAATATGTAGGCTACACGAGAACGGAGCCGTCGAGTAACCAAAACAAATGCGTTAAACAAATTCGTACACGTTATTTATCAATTTAACTCTAGAATGCAAACAACTGATGAGTTATCTACTTAAATTTGTTGAACAAAACGACTTACGTATTTTAAGCATGCTAACCTTTAGCCCGGTAAGCAAATTAAAAAAAAAACGCAATATGTAGGCTACACGAGAACGGAGACGTCGAGTAACCAAAACAAATGCGTTAAACAAATTCGTACACGTTATTTATCAATTTGACTCTAGAATTAAAGGATATACAAGGAGAAACAACGTTTGACAACCTTTAAACAGTTTTAATAACTATCTCAAAAATTGTCGCTCTGATGCAAACAACTGATGAGTTATCTACTTAAATTTGTTGAACAAAACGACTTACGTATTTTAAGCATGCTAACCTTTAGCCCGGTAAGCAAATTAAAAAAAAAAACGCAATATGTAGGCTACACGATAACGGAGAAGTCGGGTAACCAAAACAAATGCGTTAAACAAATTCGTACACGTTATTTATCAATTTAACTCTAGAATTAAAGGATATACAACGAGAAACAACGTTTGACAACCTTTAAACAGTTTTAATAACTATCTCAAAAATTGTCGCTCTGATGCAAACAACTGATGAGTTATCTACTTAAATTTGTTGAACAAAACGACTTACGTATTTTAAGCATGCTAACCTTTAGCCCGGTAAGCAAATTAAAAAAAAAACGCAATATGTAGGCTACACGAGAACGGAGCCGTCGAGTAACCAAAACAAATGCGTTAAACAAATTCGTACACGTTATTTATCAATTTAACTCTAGAATTAAAGGATATACAACGAGAAACAACGCTTGACAACCTTTAAACAGTTTTAATAACTATCTCAAAAATTGTCGCTCTGATGCAAACAACTGATGAGTTATCTACTTAAATTTGTTGAACAAAACGACTTACGTATTTTAAGCATGCTAACCTTTAGCCCGGTAAGCAAATTAAAAAAAAAACGCAATATGTAGGCTACACGAGAACGGAGACGTCGAGTAACCAAAAACAAATGAGTTAAACAAATTCGTACACGTTATTTATCAATTTAACTCTAGAATTAAAGGATATACAACGAGAAACAACGTTTGACAACCTTTAAACAGTTTTAATAACTATCTCAAAAATTGTCGCTCTGATGCAAACAACTGATGAGTTATCTACTTAAATTTGTTGAACAAAACGACTTACGTATTTTAAGCATGCTAACCTTTAGCCCGGTAAGCAAATTAAAAAAAAAACGCAATATGTAGGCTACACAAGAACGGAGCCGTCGAGTAACCAAAACAAATGCGTTAAACAAATTCGTACACGTTATTTATCAATTTAACTCTAGAATTGAAGGATATACAACGAGAAACAACGTTTGACAACCTTTAAACAGTTTTAATAACTATCTCAAAAATTGTCGCTCTGATGCAAACAACTGATGAGTTATCAACTTAAATTTGTTGAACAAAACGACTTACGTATTTTAAGCATGCTAACCTTTAGCCCGGTAAGCAAATTAAAAAAAAACGCAATATGTAGGCTACACGAGCACGGAGACGTCGAGTAACCAAAACAAATGCGCTAAACAAATTCGTACACGTTATTTATCAATTTAACTCTAGAATTAAAGGATATACAACGAGAAACAACGTTTGACAACCTTTAAACAGTTTTAATAACTATCTCAAAAATTGTCGCTCTGATGCAAACAACTCATGAGTTATCTACTTAAATTTGTTGAACAAAACGACTTACGTATTTTAAGCATGCTAACCTTTAGCCCGGTAAGCAAATTAAAAAAAAAACGCAATATGTAGGCTACACGAGAACGGAGCCGTCGAGTAACCAAAACAAATGCGTTAAACAAATTCGTACACGTTATTTATCAATTTAACTCTAGAATTAAAGGATATACAACGAGAAACAACGTTTGACAACCTTTAAACAGTTTTAATAACTATCTCCAAAAATTGCCGCTCTGATGCAAACAACTGATGAGTTATCTACTTAATCTGTTTGAACAAAACGACTTACGTATTTTAAGCATGCTAACCTTTAGCCCGGTAAGCAAATTAAAAAAAAAACGCAATATGTAGGCTACACGAGAACGGAGACGTCGAGTAACCAAAACAGATGCGTTAAACAAATTCGTACACGTTATTTATCAATTTAACTCTAGAATTAAAGGATATACAACGAGAAACAACGTTTGACAACCTTTAAACAGTTTTAATAACTATCTCAAAAATTGTCGCTCTGATGCAAACAACTGATGAGTTATCTACTTAAATTTGTTGAACAAAACGACTTACGTATTTTAAGCATGCTAACCTTTAGCCCGGTAAGCAAATTAAAAAAAAAACGCAATATGTAGGCTACACGAGAACGGAGCCGTCGAGTAACCAAAACAAATGCGTTAAACAAATTCGTACACGTTATTTATCAATTTAACTCTAGAATTAAAGGATATACAACGAGAAACAACGTTTGACAACCTTTAAACAGTTTTAATAACTATCTCAAAAATTGTCGCTCTGATGCAAACAACTGATGAGTTATCTACTTAAATTTGATGAACAAAACGACTTACGTATTTTAAGCATGCTAACCTTTAGCCCGGTAAGCAAATTAAAAAAAAAACGCAATATGTAGGCTACACGAGAACTGAGCCGTCGAGTAACCAAAACAAATGCGTTAAACAAATTCGTACACGTTATTTATCAATTTAACTCTAGAATTAAAGGATATACAACGAGAAACAACGTTTGACAACCTTTAAACAGTTTTAATAACTATCTCAAAAATTGTCGCTCTGATGCAAACAACTGATGAGTTATCTACTTAAATTTGTTGAACAAAACGACTTACGTATTTTAAGCATGCTAACCTTTAGCCCGGTAAGCAAATTAAAAAAAAAAACGCAATATGTAGGCTACACGAGAACGGAGCCGTCGAGTAACCAAAACAAATGCGTTAAACAAATTCGTACACGTTATTTATCAATTTAACTCTAGAATTAAAGGATATACAACGAGAAACAACGTTTGACAACCTTTAAACAGTTTTAATAACTATCTCAAAAATTGTCGCTCTGATGCAAACAACTGATGAGTTATCTACTTAAATTTGTTGAACAAAACGACTTACGTATTTTAAGCATGCTAACCTTTAGCCCGGTAAGCAAATTAAGAAAAAACGCAATATGTAGGCTACACGAGAACGGAGACGTCGAGTAACCAAAAACAAATGCGTTAAACAAATTCGTACACGTTATTTATCAATTTAACTCTAGAATTAAAGGATATACAACGAGAAACAACGTTTGACAACCTTTAAACAGTTTTAATAACTATCTCAAAAATTGTCCGCTCTGATGCAAACAACTGATGAGTTATCTACTTAAATTTGTTGAACAAAACGACTTACGTATTTTAAGCATGCTAACCTTTAGCCCGGTAAGCAAATTAAAAAAAAAACGCAATATGTAGGCTACACGAGAACGGAGACGTCGAGTAACCAAAACAAATGCGTTAAACAAATTCGTACACGTTATTTATCAATTTAACTCTAGAATTAAAGGATATACAACGAGAAACAACGTTTGACAACCTTTAAACAGTTTTAATAACTATCTCAAAAATTGTCGCTCTGATGCAAAACAACTGATGAGTTATCTACTTAAATTTGTTGAACAAAACGACTTACGTATTTTAAGCATGCTAACCTTTAGCCCGGTAAGCAAATTAAAAAAAAAACGCAATATGTAGGCTACACGAGAACGGAGAAGTCGGGTAACCAAAACAAATGCGTTAAACAAATTCGTACACGTTATTTATCAATTTAACTCTAGAATTAAAGGATATACAACGAGAAACAACGTTTGACAACCTTTAAACAGTTTTAATAACTATCTCAAAAATTGTCGCTCTGATGCAAACAACTGATGAGTTATCTACTTAAATTTGTTGAACAAAACGACTTACGTATTTTAAGCATGCTAACCTTTAGCCCGGTAAGCAAATTAAAAAAAAAAACGCAATATGTAGGCTACACAAGAACGGAGCCGTCGAGTAACCAAAACAAATGCGTTAAACAAATTCGTACACGTTATTTATCAATTTAACTCTAGAATTGAAGGATATACAACGAGAAACAACGTTTGACAACCTTTAAACAGTTTTAATAACTATCTCAAAAATTGTCGCTCTGATGCAAACAACTGATGAGTTATCTACTTAAATTTGTTGAACAAAACGACTTACGTATTTTAAGCATGCTAACCTTTAGCCCGGTAAGCAAATTAAAAAAAAACGCAATATGTAGGCTACACGAGCACGGAGACGTCGAGTAACAAAACAAATGCGTTAAACAAATTCGTACACGTTATTTATCAATTTAACTCTAGAATTAAAGGATATACAACGAGAAACAACGTTTGACAACCTTTAAACAGTTTTAATAACTATCTCAAAAATTGTCGCTCTGATGCAAACAACTCATGAGTTATCTACTTAAATTTGTTGAACAAAACGACTTACGTATTTTAAGCATGCTAACCTTTAGCCCGGTTAGCAAATTAAAAAAAAACGCAATATGTAGGCTACACGAGAACGGAGTCGTCGAGTAACCAAAACAAATGCGTTAAACAAATTCGTACACGTTATTTATCAATTTAACTCTAGAATTAAAGGATATACAACGAGAAACAACGTTTGACAACCTTTAAAACAGTTTTAATAACTATCTCCAAAAATTGCCGCTCTGATGAAAACAACTGATGGTTATCTACTTAAATCTGTTGAACAAAACGACTTACGTATTTTAAGCATGCTAACCTTTAGCCCGGTAAGCAAATTAAAAAAAAAACGCAATATGTAGGCTACACGAGAACGGAGACGTCGAGTAACCAAAACAAATGCGTTAAACAAATTCGTACACGTTATTTATCAATTTAACTCTAGAAATTAAAGGATATACAACGAGAAACAACGTTTGACAACCTTTAAACAGTTTTAATAACTATCTCAAAAATTGTCGCTCTGATGCAAACAACTGATGAGTTATCTACTTAAATTTGTTGAACAAAACGACTTACGTATTTTAAGCATGCTAACCTTTAGCCCGGTAAGCAAATTAAAAAAAAACGCAATATGTAGGCTACACGAGAACGGAGCCGTCGAGTAACCAAAACAATTGCGTTAAACAAATTCGTACACGTTATTTATCAATTTAACTCTAGAATTAAAGGATATACAACGAGAAACAACGTTTGACAACCTTTAAACAGTTTTAATAACTATCTCAAAAATTGTCGCTCTGATGCAAACAACTGATGAGTTATCTACTTAAATTTGATGAACAAAACGACTTACGTATTTTAAGCATGCTAACCTTTAGCCCGGTAAGCAAATTTAAAAAAAAACGCAATATGTAGGCTACACGAGAACTGAGCCGTCGAGTAACCAAAACAAATGCGTTAAACAAATTCGTACACGTTATTTATCAATTTAACTCTAGAATTAAAGGATATAAAACGAGAAACAACGTTTGACAACCTTTAAACAGTTTTAATAACTATCTCAAAAATTGTCGCTCTGATGCAAACAACTGATGAGTTATCTACTTAAATTTGTTGAACAAAACGACTTACGTATTTTAAGCATGCTAACCTTTAGCCCGGTAAGCAAATTAAAAAAAAAAAACGCAATATGTAGGCTACACGAGAACGGAGCCGTCGAGTAACCAAAACAAATGCGTTAAACAAATTCGTACACGTTATTTATCAATTTAACTCTAGAATTAAAGGATATACAACGAGAAACAACGTTTGACAACCTTTAAACAGTTTTAATAACTATCTCAAAAATTGTCGCTCTGATGCAAACAACTGATGAGTTATCTACTTAAATTTGTTGAACAAAACGACTTACGTATTTTAAGCATGCTAACCTTTAGCCCGGTAAGCAAATTAAAAAAAAAAACGCAATATGTAGGCTACACGAGAACGGAGACGTCGAGTAACCAAAACAAATGCGTTAAACAAATTCGTACACGTTATTTATCAATTTAACTCTAGAATTAAAGGATATACAACGAGAAACAACGTTTGACAACCTTTAAACAGTTTTAATAACTATCTCAAAAATTGTCGCTCTGATGCAAACAACTGATGAGTTATCTACTTAAATTTGTTGAACAAAACGACTTACGTATTTTAAGCATGCTAACCTTTAGCCCGGTAAGCAAATTAAAAAAAAAAACGCAATATGTAGGCTACACGAGAACGGAGAAGTCGGGTAACCAAAACAAATGCGTTAAACAAATTCGTACACGTTATTTATCAATTTAACTCTAGAATTAAAGGATATACAACGAGAAACAACGTTTGACAACCTTTAAACTGTTTTAATAACTATTGTCGTTCTGATGCAAACAACTGAGGAGTTATCTACTTAAATTTGTTGAACAAAACGACTTACGTATTTTAAGCATGCTAACCTTTAGCCCGTTAAGCAAATTAAAAAAAAAACGCAATATGTAGGCTACACGAGAACGGAGACGTCGAGTAACCAAAATAAATGCGTTAAACAAATTCGTACACGTTATTTATCAATTTAACTCTAGAATTAAAGGATATACAACGAGAAACAACGTTTGACAACCTTTAAACAGTTTTAATAACTATCTCAAAAATTGTCGCTCTGATGCAAACAACTGATGAGTTATCTACTTAAATTTGTTGAACAAAACGACTTGCGTATTTTAAGCATGCTAACCTTTAGCCCGGTAAGCAAATTAAAAAAAAAAACGCAATATGTAGGCTACACGAGAACGGAGCCGTCGAGTAACCAAAACAAATGCGTTAAACAAATTCGTACACGTTATTTATCAATTTAACTCTAGAATTAAAGGATATACAACGAGAAACAACGTTTGACAACCTTTAAACAGTTTTAATAACTATCTCAAAAATTGTCGCTCTGATGCAAACAACTGATGAGTTATCTACTTAAATTTGTTGAACAAAACGACTTACGCATTTTAAGCATGCTAACCTTTAGCCCGGTAAGCAAATTAAAAAAAAAACGCAATATGTAGGCTACACGAGAACGGAGACGTCGAGTAACCAAAACAAATGCGTTAAACAAATTCGTACACGTTATTTATCAATTTAACTCTAGAATTAAAGGATATACAACGAGAAACAACGTTTGACAACCTTTAAACAGTTTTAATAACTATCTCAAAAATTGTCGCTCTGATGCAAACAACTGATGAGTTATCTACTTAAATTTGTTGAACAAAACGACTTACGTATTTTAAGCATGCTAACCTTTAGCCCGGTAAGCAAATTAAAAAAAAAACGCAATATGTAGGCTACACGAGAACGGAGACGTCGAGTAACCAAAACTAATGCGTTAAACAAATTCGTACACGTTATTTATCAATTTGACTCTAGAATTAAAGGATATACAAGGAGAAACAACGTTTGACAACCTTTAAACAGTTTTAATAACTATCTCAAAAATTGTCGCTCTGATGCAAACAACTGATGAGTTATCTACTTAAATTTGTTGAACAAAACGACTTACGTATTTTAAGCATGCTAACCTTTAGCCCGGTAAGCAAATTAAAAAAAAAAACGCAATATGTAGGCTACACGATAACGGAGAAGTCGGGTAACCAAAACAAATGCGTTAAACAAATTCGTACACGTTATTTATCAATTTAACTCTAGAATTAAAGGATATACAACGAGAAACAACGTTTGACAACCTTTAAACAGTTTTAATAACTATCTCAAAAATTGTCGCTCTGATGCAAACAACTGATGAGTTATCTACTTAAATTTGTTGAACAAAACGACTTACGTATTTTAAGCATGCTAACCTTTAGCCCGGTAAGCAAATTAAAAAAAAAACGCAATATGTAGGCTACACGAGAACGGAGCCGTCGAGTAACCAAAACAAATGCGTTAAACAAATTCGTACACGTTATTTATCAATTTAACTCTAGAATTAAAGGATATACAACGAGAAACAACGCTTGACAACCTTTAAACAGTTTTAATAACTATCTCAAAAATTGTCACTCTGATGCAAACAACTGATGAGTTATCTACTTAAATTTGTTGAACAAAACGACTTACGTATTTTAAGCATGCTAACCTTTAGCCCGGTAAGCAAATTTAAAAAAAAACGCAATATGTAGGCTACACGAGAACGGAGACGTCGAGTAACCAAAACAAATGAGTTAAACAAATTCGTACACGTTATTTATCAATTTAACTCTAGAATTAAAGGATATACAACGAGAAACAACGTTTGACAAACTTTAAACAGTTTTAATAACTATCTCAAAAATTGTCGCTCTGATGCAAACAACTGATGAGTCATCTACTTAAATTTGTTGAACAAAACGACTTACGTATTTTAAGCATGCTAACCTTTAGCCCGGTAAGCAAATTAAAAAAAAAACGCAATATGTAGGCTACACGAGAACGGAGCCGTCGAGTAACCAAAACAAATGCGTTAAACAAATTCGTACACGTTATTTATCAATTTAACTCTAGAATTGAAGGATATACAACGAGAAACAACGTTTGACAACCTTTAAACCGTTTTAATAACTATCTCAAAAATTGTCGCTCTGATGCAAACAACTGATGAGTTATCTACTTAAATTTGTTGAACAAAACGACTTACGTATTTTAAGCATGCTAACCTTTAGCCCGGTAAGCAAATTAAAAAAAACGCAATATGTAGGCTACACGAGCACGGAGACGTCGAGTAACCAAAACAAATGCGTTAAACAAATTCGTACACGTTATTTATCAATTTAACTCTAGAATTAAAGGATATACAACGAGAAACAACGTTTGACAACCTTTAAACAGTTTTAATAACTATCTCAAAAATTGTCGCTCTGATGCAAACAACTCATGAGTTATCTACTTAAATTTGTTGAACAAAACGACTTACGTATTTTAAGCATGCTAACCTTTAGCCCGGTAAGCAAATTAAAAAAAAAACGCAATATGTAGGCTACACGAGAACGGAGCCGTCGAGTAACCAAAACAAATGCGTTAAACAAATTCGAACACGTTATTTATCAATTTAACTCTAGAATTAAAGGATATACAACGAGAAACAACGTTTGACAATCTTTAAACAGTTTTAATAACTATCTCCAAAAATTGCCGCTCTGATGCAAACAACTGATGAGTTATCAACTTAAATCTGTTGAACAAAACGACTTACGTATTTTAAGCATGCTAACCTTTAGCCCGGTAAGCAAATTAAAAAAAAAACGCAATATGTAGGCTACACGAGAACGGAGACGTCGAGTAACCAAAACAAATGCGTTAAACAAATTCGTACACGTTATTTATCAATTTAACTCTAGAATTAAAGGATATACAACGAGAAACAACGTTTGACAACCTTTAAACAGTTTTAATAACTATCTCACAAATTGTCGCTCTGATGCAAACAACTGATGAGTTATCTACTTAAATTTGTTGAACAAAACGACTTACGTATTTTAAGCATGCTAACCTTTAGCCCGGTAAGCAAATTAAAAAAAAAACGCAATATGTAGGCTACACGAGAACGGAGCCGTCGAGTAACCAAAACAAATGCGTTAAACAAATTCGTACACGTTATTTATCAATTTAACTCTAGAATTAAAGGATATACAACGAGAAACAACGTTTGACAACCTTTAAACAGTTTTAATAACTATCTCAAAAATTGTCGCTCTGATGCAAACAACTGATGAGTTATCTACTTAAATTTGATGAACAAAACGACTTACGTATTTTAAGCATGCTAGCCTTTAGCCCGATAAGCAAATTAAAAAAAAAACGCAATATGTAGGCTACACCTGAACTGAGCCGTCGAGTAACCAAAACAAATGCGTTAAACAAATTCGTACACGTTATTTATCAATTTAACTCTAGAATTAAAGGATATAAAACGAGAAACAACGTTTGACAACCTTTAAACAGTTTTAATAACTATCTCAAAAATTGTCGCTCTGATGCAAACAACTGATGAGTTATCTACTTAAATTTGTTGAACAAAACGACTTACGTATTTTAAGCATGCTAACCTTTAGCCCGGTAAGCAAATTAAAAAAAAAACGCAATATGTAGGCTACACGAGAACGGAGCCGTCGAGTAACCAAAACAAATGCGTTAAACAAATTCGTACACGTTATTTATCAATTTAACTCTAGAATTAAAGGATATACAACGAGAAACAACGTTTGACAACCTTTAAACAGTTTTAATAACTATCTCAAAAATTGTCGCTCTGATGCAAACAACTGATGAGTTATCTACTTAAATTTGATGAACAAAACGACTTACGTATTTTAAGCATGCTAACCTTTAGCCCGGTAAGCAAATTTAAAAAAAAAACGCAATATGTAGGCTACACGAGAACTGAGCCGTCGAGTAACCAAAACAAATGCGTTAAACAAATTCGTACACGTTATTTATCAATTTAACTCTAGAATTAAAGGATATACAACGAGAAACAACGTTTGACAACCTTTAAACAGTTTTAATAACTATCTCAAAAATTGTCGCTCTGATGCAAACAACTGATGAGTTATCTACTTAAATTTGATGAACAAAACGACTTACGTATTTTAAGCATGCTAACCTTTAGCCCGGTAAGCAAATTAAAAAAAAAACGCAATATGTAGGCTACACGAGAACGGAGCCGTCGAGTAACCAAAACAAATGCGTTAAACAAATTCGTACACGTTATTTATCAATTTAACTCTAGAATTAAAGGATATAAAACGAGAAACAACGTTTGACAACCTTTAAACAGTTTTAATAACTATCTCAAAAATTGTCGCTCTGATGCAAACAACTGATGAGTTATCTACTTAAATTTGTTGAACAAAACGACTTACGTATTTTAAGCATGCTAACCTTTAGCCCGGTAAGCAAATTAAAAAAAAAAACGCAATATGTAGGCTACACGAGAACGGAGCCGTCGAGTAACCAAAACAAATGCGTTAAACAAATTCGTACACGTTATTTATCAATTTAACTCTAGAATTAAAGGATATACAACGAGAAACAACGTTTGACAACCTTTAAACAGTTTTAATAACTATCTCAAAAATTGTCGCTCTGATGCAAACAACTGATGAGTTATCTACTCAAATTTGTTGAACAAAACGACTTACGTATTTTAAGCATGCTAACCTTTAGCCCGGTAAGCAAATTAAAAAAAAAACGCAATATGTAGGCTACACGAGAACGGAGACCTCGAGTAACCAAAACAAATGCGTTAAACAAATTCGTACACGTTATTTATTAATTTAACTCTAGAATTAAAGGATATACAACGAGAAACAACGTTTGACAACCTTTAAACAGTTTTAATAACTATCTCAAAAATTGTCGCTCTGATGCAAACAACTGATGAGTTATCTACTCAAATTTGTTGAACAAAACGACTTACGTATTTTAAGCATGCTAACCTTTAGCCCGGTAAGCAAATTAAAAAAAAAACGCAATATGTAGGCTACACGAGAACGGAGACGTCGAGTAACCAAAACAAATGCGTTAAACAAATTCGTACACGTTATTTATTAATTTAACTCTAGAATTAAAGGATATACAACGAGAAACAACGTTTGACAACCTTTAAACAGTTTTAATAACTATCTCAAAAATTGTCGCTCTGATGCAAACAACTGATGAGTTATCTACTCAAATTTGTTGAACAAAACGACTTACGTATTTTAAGCATGCTAACCTTTAGCCCGGTAAGCAAATTAAAAAAAAAACGCAATATGTAGGCTACACGAGAACTGAGCCGTCGAGTAACCAAAACAAATGCGTTAAACAAATTCGTACACGTTATTTATCAATTTAACTCTAGAATTAAAGGATATACAACGAGAAACAACGTTTGACAACCTTTAAACAGTTTTAATAACTATCTCAAAAATTGTCGCTCTGATGCAAACAACTGATGAGTTATCTACTTAAATTTGATGAACAAAACGACTTACGTATTTTAAGCATGCTAGCCTTTAGCCCGGTAAGCAAATTAAAAAAAAAACGCAATATGTAGGCTACACGAGAACTGAGCCGTCGAGTAACCAAAACAAATGCGTTAAACAAATTCGTACACGTTATTTATCAATTTAACTCTAGAATTAAAGGATATAAAACGAGAAACAACGTTTGACAACCTTTAAACAGTTTTAATAACTATCTCAAAAATTGTCGCTCTGATGCAAACAACTGATGAGTTATCTACTTAAATTTGTTGAACAAAACGACTTACGTATTTTAAGCATGCTAACCTTTAGCCCGGTAAGCAAATTAAAAAAAAAACGCAATATGTAGGCTACACGAGAACGGAGCCGTCGAGTAACCAAAACAAATGCGTTAAACAAATTCGTACACGTTATTTATCAATTTAACTCTAGAATTAAAGGATATAAAACGAGAAACAACGTTTGACAACCTTTAAACAGTTTTAATAACTATCTCAAAAATTGTCGCTCTGATGCAAACAACTGATGAGTTATCTACTTAAATTTGTTGAACAAAACGACTTACGTATTTTAAGCATGCTAACCTTTAGCCCGGTAAGCAAATTAAAAAAAAAAACGCAATATGTAGGCTACACGAGAACGGAGCCGTCGAGTAACCAAAACAAATGCGTTAAACAAATTCGTACACGTTATTTATCAATTTAACTCTAGAATTAAAGGATATACAACGAGAAACAACGTTTGACAACCTTTAAACAGTTTTAATAACTATCTCAAAAATTGTCGCTCTGATGCAAACAACTGATGAGTTATCTACTTAAATTTGATGAACAAAACGACTTACGTATTTTAAGCATGCTAACCTTTAGCCCGGTAAGCAAATTTAAAAAAAAACGCAATATGTAGGCTACACGAGAACTGAGCCGTCGAGTAACCAAAACAAATGCGTTAAACAAATTCGTACACGTTATTTATCAATTTAACTCTAGAATTAAAGGATATAAAACGAGAAACAACGTTTGACAACCTTTAAACAGTTTTAATAACTATCTCAAAAATTGTCGCTCTGATGCAAACAACTGATGAGTTATCTACTTAAATTTGTTGAACAAAACGACTTACGTATTTTAAGCATGCTAACCTTTAGCCCGGTAAGCAAATTAAAAAAAAAAACGCAATATGTAGGCTACACGAGAACGGAGCCGTCGAGTAACCAAAACAAATGCGTTAAACAAATTCGTACACGTTATTTATCAATTTAACTCTAGAATTAAAGGATATACAACGAGAAACAACGTTTGACAACCTTTAAACAGTTTTAATAACTATCTCAAAAATTGTCGCTCTGATGCAAACAACTGATGAGTTATCTACTTAAATTTGTTGAACAAAACGACTTACGTATTTTAAGCATGCTAACCTTTAGCCCGGTAAGCAAATTAAAAAAAAAACGCAATATGTAGGCTACACGAGAACGGAGACGTCGAGTAACCAAAACAAATGCGTTAAACAAATTCGTACACGTTATTTATCAATTTAACTCTAGAATTAAAGGATATACAACGAGAAACAACGGTTGACAACCTTTAAACAGTTTTAATAACTATCTCAAAAATTGTCGCTCTAATGCAAACAACTGATGAGTTATCTACTTAAATTTGTTAAACAAAACGACTTACGTATTTTAAGCATGCTAACCTTTAGCCCGGTAAGCAAATTAAAAAAAAAACGCAATATGTAGGCTACACGAGAACGGAGCCGTCGAGTAACCAAAACAAATGCGTTAAACAAATTCGTACACGTTATTTATCAATTTAACTCTAGAATTAAAGGATATACAACGAGAAACAACGTTTGACAACCTTTAAACAGTTTTAATAACTATCTCAAAAATTGTTGCTCTGATGCAAACAACTGATGAGTTATCTACATAAATTTGTTGAACAAAACGACTTACGTATTTTAAGCATGCTAACCTTTAGCCCGGTAAGCAAATTAAAAACAAAAAACGCAATATGTAGGCTACACGAGAACGGAGACGTCGAGTAACCAAAACAAATGCGTTAAACAAATTCGTACACGTTATTTATCAATTTAACTCTAGAATTAAAGGATATACAACGAGAAACATCGTTTGACAACCTTTAAACAGTTTTAATAACTGTCTCAAAAATTGTCGCTCTGATGCAAACAACTGCTGAGTTATCTACTAAAATTTGTTGAACAAAACGACTTACGTATTTTAAGCATGCTAACCTTTAGCCCGGTAAGCAAATTAGAAAAAAAACGCAATATGTAGGCTACACGAGAACGGAGACGTCGAGTAACCAAAACAAATGCGTTAAACAAATTCGTACACGTTATTTATCAATTTAACTCTTGAACTAAAGGATATACAACGAGAAACAACGTTTGAAACCTTTAAACAGTTTTAATAACTATCTCAAAAATTGTCGCTCTGAGCAAACAACTGATGAGTTATCTACTTAAATTTGTTGAACAAAACGACTTACGTATTTTAAGCATGCTAACCTTTAGCCCGGTAAGCAAATTAAAAAAAAAACGCAATATGTAGGCTACACGAGAACGGAGACGTCGAGTAACCAAAACAAATGCGTTAAACAAATTCGTACACGTTATTTATTAATTTAACTCTAGAATTAAAGGATATACAACGAGAAACAACGTTTGACAACCTTTAAACAGTTTTAATAACTATCTCAAAAATTGTCGCTCTGATGCAAACAACTGATGAGTTATCTACTCAAATTTGTTGAACAAAACGACTTACGTATTTTAAGCATGCTAACCTTTAGCCCGGTAAGCAAATTAAAAAAAAAACGCAATATGTAGGCTACACGAGAACTGAGCCGTCGAGTAACCAAAACAAATGCGTTAAACAAATTCGTACACGTTATTTATCAATTTAACTCTTAGAATTAAAGGATATACAACGAGAAACAACGTTTGACAACCTTTAAACAGTTTTAATAACTATCTCAAAAATTGTCGCTCTGATGCAAACAACTGATGAGTTATCTACTTAAATTTGTTGAACAAAACGACTTACGTATTTTAAGCATGCTAACCTTTAGCCTGGTAAGCAAATTAAAAAAAAAACGCAATATGTAGGCTAAACGAGAACGGAGACGTCGAGTAACCCAAACAAATGCGTTAAACAAATTCGTACACGTTATTTATCAATTTAACTCTTAAATTAAAGGATATACAACGAGAAAGAACGTTTGACAACCTTTAAACAGTTTTTATAACTATCTCAAAAATCGTCGCTCTGATGCAAACAACTGAGGAGTTATCTACTTAAATTTGTTGAACAAAACGACTTACGTATTTTAAGCATGCTAACCTTTAGCCCGGTAAGCAAATTAAAAAAAAAACGCAATATGTAGGCTACACGAGAACGGAGACGTCGAGTAAACAAAACAAATGCGTTAAAGAAATTCGTACACGTTATTTATCAATTTAACTCTAGAATTAAAGGATATACAACGAGAAACAACGTTTGACAACCTTTAAACAGTTTTAATAACTATCTCAAAAATTGTCGCTCTGATGCAAACAACTGATGAGTTATCTACTTAAATTTGTTGAACAAAACGACTTACGTATTTTAAGCATGCTAACCTTTAGCCCGGTAAGCAAATTAAAAAAAAAACGCAATATGTAGGCTACACGAGAACGAAGACGTCGAGTAACCAAAACAAATGCGTTAAACAAATTCGTACACGTTATTTATCAATTTAACTCTAAAATTAAAGGATATACAACGAGAAACAACGTTTGACAACCTTTAAACAGTTTTAATAACTATCTCAAAAATTGTCGCTCTGATGCAAACAACTGATGAGTTATCTACTCAAATTTGTTGAACAAAACGACTTACGTATTTTAAGCATGCTAACCTTTAGCCCGGTAAGCAAATTAAAAAAAAAAAACGCAATATGTAGGCTAGACGAGAACTGAGCCGTCGAGTAACCAAAACAAATGCGTTAAACAAATTCGTACACGTTATTTATCAATTTAACTCTAGAATTAAAGGATATACAACGAGAAACAACGTTTGACAACCTTTAAACAGTTTTAATAACTATCTCAAAAATTGTCGCTCTGATGCAAACAACTGATGAGTTATCTACTTAAATTTGTTGAACAAAACGGCTTACGTATTTTAAGCATGCTAACCTTTAGCCCGGTAAGCAAATTAAAAAAAAAAACGCAATATGTAGGCTACACGAGAACGGAGACGTCGAGAAACCAAAACAAATGCGTTAAACAAATTCGTACACGTTATTTATCAATTTGACTCTAGAATTAAAGGATATACAACGAGAAACAACGTTTGACAACCTTTAAACAGTTTTAATAACTATCTCAAAAATTGCCGCTCTGATGCAAACAACTGATGAGTTATCTACTTAAATTTGTTGAACAAAACGACTTACGTATTTTAAGCATGCTAACATTTAGCCCGGTAAGCAAATTAAAAAAAAAAACGCAATATGTAGGCTAAACGAGAACGGAGACGTCGAGTAACCAAAACAAATGCGTTCAACAAATTCGTACACGTTATTTATCAATTTAACTCTAGAATTAAAGGATATACAACGAGACACAACGTTTGACAACCTTTAAACAGTTTTAATAACTATCTCAAAAATCGTCGCTCTGATGCAAACAACTGAGGAGTTATCTACTTAAAATTGTTGAACAAAACGACTTACGTATTTTAAGCATGCTAACCTTTAGACCGGTAAGCAAATTAAAAAAAAAAAAACGCAATATGTAGGCTACACGAGAACGGAGACGTCGAGTAAACAAAACAAATGCGTTAAACAAATTCGTACACGTTATTTATCAATTCAACTCTAGAATTAAAGGATATACAACGAGAAACAACGTTTGACAACCTTTAAACAGTTTTAATAACTATCTCAAAAATTGTCGCTCTGATGCAAACAACTGATGAGTTATCTACTTAAATTTGTTGAACAAAACGACTTACGTATTTTAAGCATGCTAACCTTTAGCCCGGTAAGCAAATTAAAAAAAAAACGCAATATGTAGGCTACACGAGAACGGAGACGTCGAGTAACCAAAACAAATGCGTTAAACAAATTCGTACACGTTATTTATCAATTTAACTCTAGAATTAAAGGATATACAACGAGAAACAACGTTTGACAACCTTTAAACAGTTTTAATAACTATCTCAAAAATTGTCGCTCTGATGCAAACAACTGATGAGTTATCTACTTAAATTTGTTGAACAAAACGACTTACGTATTTTAGGCATGCTAACCTTTAGCCCGGTAAGCAAATTAAAAAAAAAACGCAATATGTAGGCTACACGAGAACGGAGACGTCGAGTAACCAAAACAAATGCGTTAAACAAATTCGTACACGTTATTTATCAATTTAACTCTAGAATTAAAGGATATACAACGAGAAACAACGTTTGACAACCTTTAAACAGTTTTAATAACTATCTCAAAATTGTCGCTCTGATGCAAACAACTGATGAGTTATCTACTTAAATTTGTTGAACAAAACGACTTACGTATTTTAAGCATGCTAACCTTTAGCCCGGTAAGCAAATTAAAAAAAAAAACGCAATATGTAGGCTACACGAGAACGGAGAAGTCGGGTAACCAAAACAAATGCGTTAAACAAATTCGTACACGTTATTTATCAATTTAACTCTAGAATTAAAGGATATACAACGAGAAACAACGTTTGACAACCTTTAAACAGTTTTAATAACTATCTGAAAAATTGTCGTTCTGATGCAAACAACTGAGGAGTTATCTACTTAAATTTGTTGAACAAAACGACTTACGTATTTTAAGCATGCTAACCTTTAGCCCGGTAAGCAAATTAAAAAAAAACGCAATATGTAGGCTACACGAGAACGGAGACGTCGAGTAACCAAAACAAATGCGTTAAACAAATTCGTACACGTTATTTATCAATTTAACTCTAGAATTAAAGGATATACAACGAGAAACAACGTTTGACAACCTTTAAACAGTTTTAATAACTATCTCAAAAATTGTCGCTCTGATGCAAACAACTGATGAGTTATCTACTTAAATTTGTTGAACAAAACGACTTACGTATTTTAAGCATGCTAACCTTTAGCCCGGTAAGCAAATTAAAAAAAAAAACCCAATATGTAGGCTACACGAGAACGGAGACGTCGAGTAACCAAAACAAATGCGTTAAACAAATTCGTACACGTTATTTATCAATTTAACTCTAGAATTAAAGGATATACAACGAGAAACAACGTTTGACAACCTTTAAACAGTTTTAATAACTATCTCAAAAATTGTCGCTCTGATGCAAACAACTGATGAGTTATCTACTTAAATTTGTTGAACAAAACGACTTACATATTTTAAGCATGCTAACCTTTAGCCCGGTAAGCAAATTAAAAAAAAAACGCAATATGTAGGCTACACGAGAACGGAGACGTCGAGTATCCAAAACAAATGCGTTAAAAAAATTCGTACACGTTATTTATCAATTTGACTCTAGAATTAAAGGATATACAACGAGGAACAACGTTTGACAACCTTTAAACAGTTTTAATAACTATCTCAAAAATTGTCGCTCTGATGCAAACAACTGATGAGTTATCTACCTAAATTAGTTGAACAAAACGACTTACGTATTTTAAGCATGCTAACCTTTAGCCCGGTAAGCAAATTAAAAAAAAAACGCAATATGTAGGCTACACGAGAACGGAGAAGTCGGGTAACCAAAACAAATGCGTTAAACAAATTCGTACACGTTATTTATCAATTTAACTCTAGAATTAAAGTATATACAACGAGAAACAACGTTTGACAACCTTTAAACAGTTTTAATAACTTTCTCAAAAATTGTCGCTCTGATGCAAACAACTGATGAGTTATCTACTTAAATTTGTTGAACAAAACGACTTACGTATTTTAAGCATGCTAACCTTTAGCCCGGTAAGCAAATTAAAAAAAAAACGCAATATGTAGGCTACACGAGAACGGAGCCGTCGAGTAACCAAAACAAATGCGTTAAACAAATTCGTACACGTTATTTATCAATTTAACTCTAGAATTAAAGGATATACAACGAGAAACAACGTTTGACAACCTTTAAACAGTTTTAATAACTATCTCAAAAATTGTCGCTCTGATGCAAACAACTGATGAGTTATCTACTTAAATTTGTTGAACAAAACGACTTACGTATTGTAAGCATGCTAACCTTTAGCCTGGTAAGCAAATTAAAAAAAAAACGCAATATGTAGGCTAAACGAGAACGGAGACGTCGAGTAACCCAAACAAATGCGTTAAACAAATTCGTACACGTTATTTATCAATTTAACTCTAAAATTAAAGGATATACAACGAGAAACAACGTTTGACAACCTTTAAACAGTTTTTATAACTATCTCAAAAATCGTCGCTCTGATGCAAACAACTGAGGAGTTATCTACTTAAATTTGTTGAACAAAACGACTTACGTATTTTAAGCATGCTAACCTTTAGCCCGGTAAGCAAATTAAAAAAAAAACGCAATATGTAGGCTACACGAGAACGGAGACGTCGAGTAAACAAAACAAATGCGTTAAAGAAATTCGTACACGTTATTTATCAATTTAACTCTAGAATTAAAGGATATACAACGAGAAACAACGTTTGACAACCTTTAAACAGTTTTAATAACTATCTCAAAAATTGTCGCTCTGATGCAAACAACTGATGAGTTATCTACTTAAATTTGTTGAACAAAACGACTTACGTATTTTAAGCATGCTAACCTTTAGCCCGGTAAGCAAATTAAAAAAAAAACGCAATATGTAGGCTACACGAGAACGAAGACGTCGAGTAACCAAAACAAATGCGTTAAACAAATTCGTACACGTTATTTATCAATTTAACTCTAAAATTAAAGGATATACAACGAGAAACAACGTTTGACAACCTTTAAACAGTTTTATAACTATCTCAAAAATTGTCGCTCTGATGCAAACAACTGATGAGTTATCTACTCAAATTTGTTGAACAAAACGACTTACGTATTTTAAGCATGCTAACCTTTAGCCCGGTAAGCAAATTAAAAAAAAAAACGCAATATGTAGGCTAGACGAGAACTGAGCCGTCGAGTAACAAAACAAATGCGTTAAACAAATTCGTACACGTTATTTATCAATTTAACTCTAGAATTAAAGGATATACAACGAGAAAACAACGTTTGACAACCTTAAACAGTTTTAATAACTATCTCAAAAATCGTCGCTCTGATGCAAACAACTGAGGAGTTATCTACTTAAAATTGTTGAACAAAACGACTTACGTATTTTAAGCATGCTAACCTTAGCCCGGTAAGCAAATTAAAAAAAAAAACGCAATATGTAGGCTACATGAGAACGGAGACGTCGAGTAAACAAAACAAATGCGTTAAACAAATTCGTACACGTTATTTATCAATTCAACTCTAGAATTAAAGGATATACAACGAGAAACAACGTTTGACAACCTTTAAACAGTTTTAATAACTATCTCAAAAATTGTCGCTCTGATGCAAACAACTGATGAGTTATCTACTTAAATTTGTTGAACAAAACGACTTACGTATTTTAAGCATGCTAACCTTTAAGCCCGGTAAGCAAATTAAAAAAAAAACGCAATATGTAGGCTACACGAGAACGGAGACGTCGAGTAACCAAAACAAATGCGTTAAACAAATTCGTACACGTTATTTATCAATTTAACTCTAGAATTAAAGGATATACAACGAGAAACAACGTTTGACAACCTTTAAACAGTTTTAATAACTATCTCAAAAATTGTCGCTCTGATGCAAACAACTGATGAGTTATCTACTTAAATTTGTTGAACAAAACGACTTACGTATTTTAGGCATGCTAACCTTTAGCCCGGTAAGCAAATTAAAAAAAAAACGCAATATGTAGGCTACACGAGAACGGAGACGTCGAGTAACCAAAAACAAATGCGTTAAACAAATTCGTACACGTTATTTATCAATTAACTCTAGAATTAAAGGATATACAACGAGAAACAACGTTTGACAACCTTTAAACAGTTTTAATAACTATCTCAAAATTGTCGCTCTGATGCAAACAACTGATGAGTTATCTACTTAAATTTGTTGAACAAAACGACTTACGTATTTTAAGCATGCTAACCTTTAGCCCGGTAAGCAAATTAAAAAAAAAACGCAATATGTAGGCTACACGAGAACGGAGAAGTCGGGTAACCAAACAAATGCGTTAAACAAATTCGTACACGTTATTTATCAATTTAACTCTAGAATTAAAGGATATACAACGAGAAACAACGTTTGACAACCTTTAAACAGTTTTAAATAACTATCTGAAAAATTGTCGTTCTGATGCAAACAACTGAGGAGTTATCTACTTAAATTTGTTGAACAAAACGACTTACGTATTTTAAGCATGCTAACCTTTAGCCCGGTAAGCAAATTAAAAAAAAACGCAATATGTAGGCTACACGAGAACGGAGACGTCGAGTAACCAAAACAAATGCGTTAAACAAATTCGTACACGTTATTTATCAATTTAACTCTAGAATTAAAGGATATACAACGAGAAACAACGTTTGACAACCTTTAAACAGTTTTAATAACTATCTCAAAAATTGTCGCTCTGATGCAAACAACTGATGAGTTATCTACTTAAATTTGTTGAACAAAACGACTTACGTATTTTAAGCATGCTAACCTTTAGCCCGGTAAGCAAATTAAAAAAAAAAACCCAATATGTAGGCTACACGAGAACGGAGACGTCGAGTAACCAAAACAAATGCGTTAAACAAATTCGTACACGTTATTTATCAATTTAACTCTAGAATTAAAGGATATACAACGAGAAACAACGTTTGACAACCTTTAAACAGTTTTAATAACTATCTCAAAAATTGTCGCTCTGATGCAAACAACTGATGAGTTATCTACTTAAATTTGTTGAACAAAACGACTTACATATTTTAAGCATGCTAACCTTTAGCCCGGTAAGCAAATTAAAAAAAAAACGCAATATGTAGGCTACACGGGAACGGAGACGTCGAGTATCCAAAACAAATGCGTTAAAAAAATTCGTACACGTTATTTATCAATTTGACTCTAGAATTAAAGGATATACAACGAGAAACAACGTTTGACAACCTTTAAACAGTTTTAATAACTATCTCAAAAATTGTCGCTCTGATGCAAACAACTGATGAGTTATCTACTTAAATTAGTTGAACAAAACGACTTACGTATTTTAAGCATGCTAACCTTTAGCCCGGTAAGCAAATTAAAAAAAAAACGCAATATGTAGGCTACACGAGAACGGAGAAGTCGGGTAACCAAAACAAATGCGTTAAACAAATTCGTACACGTTATTTATCAATTAACTCTAGAATTAAAGTATATACAACGAGAAACAACGTTTGACAACCTTTAAACAGTTTTAATAACTTTCTCAAAAATTGTCGCTCTGATGCAAACAACTGATGAGTTATCTACTTAAATTTGTTGAACAAAACGACTTACGTATTTTAAGCATGCTAACCTTTAGCCCGGTAAGCAAATTAAAAAAAAAACGCAATATGTAGGCTACACGAGAACGGAGCCGTCGAGTAACCAAAACAAATGCGTTAAACAAATTCGTACACGTTATTTATCAATTAACTCTAGAATTAAAGGATATACAACGAGAAACAACGTTTAACAACCTTTAAACAGTTTTAATAACTATCTCAAAAATTGTCGCTCTGATGCAAACAACTGATGAGTTATCTACTTAAATTTGTTGAACAAAACGACTTACGTATTTTAAGCATGCTAACCTTTAGCCGGTAAGCAATTTAAAAAAAAACGCAATATGTAGGCTACACGAGAACGGAGACTTCGAGTAACTAAAACAAATGCGTTAAACAAATTCGTACACGTTATTTATCAATTTAACTCTAGAATTAAAGGATATACAACGAGAAACAACGTTTGACAACCTTTAAACAGTTTTAATAACTATCTCAAAAATTGTCGCTCTGATGCAAACAACTGATGAGTTATCTACTTAAATTTGTTGAACAAAACGACTTACGTATTTTAAGCATGCTAACCTTTAGCCCGGTAAGCAAATTAAAAAAAAAAACGCAATATGTAGGCTACACGAGAACGGAGCCGTCGAGTAACCAAAACAAATGCGTTAAACAAATTCGTACACGTTATTTATCAATTTAACTCTAGAATTAAAGGATATACAACGAGAAACAACGTTTGACAACCTTTAAACAGTTTTAATAACTATCTCAAAAATTGTCGCTCTGATGCAAACAACTGATGAGTTATCTACTTAAATTTGTTGAACAAAACGACTTACGTATTTTAAGCATGCTAACCTTTAGCCCGGTAAGCAAATTAAAAAAAAACGCAATATGTAGGCTACACGAGCACGGAGACGTCGAGTAACCAAAACAAATGCGTTAAACAAATTCGTACACGTTATTTATCAATTTAACTCTAGAATTAAAGGATATACAACGAGAAACAACGTTTGACAACCTTTAAACAGTTTTAATAACTATCTCAAAAATTGTCGCTCTGATGCAAACAACTGATGAGTTATCTACTTAAATTTGTTGAACAAAACGAATTACGTATTTTAAGCATGCTAACCTTTAGCCCGGTAAGCAAATTAAAAAAAAAAAAACGCAATACGTAGGCTACACGAGAACGGAGCCCTCGAGTAACCAAAACAAATGCGTTAAACAAATTCGTACACGTTATTTATCAATTTAACTCTAGAATTAAAGGATATACAACGAGAAACAACGTTTGACAACCTTTAAACAGTTTTAATAACTATCTCAAAAATTGTCGCTCTGATGCAAACAACTGATGAGTTATCTACTTAAATTTGTTGAACAAAACGACTTACGTATTTTAAGCATGCTAACCTTTAGCCCGGTAAGCAAATTAAAAAAAAAACGCAATATGTAGGCTACACGAGAACGGAGACGTCGAGTAACCAAAACAAATGCGTTAAACAAATTCGTACACGTTATTTATCAATTTAACTCTAGAATTAAAGGATATACAACGAGAAACAACGTTTGCCAACCTTTAAACAGTTTTAATAACTATCTCAAAAATTGTCGCTCTGATGCAAACAACTGATGAGTTATCTACTTAAATTTGTTGAACAAAACGACTTACGTATTTTAAGCATGCTAACCTTTAGCCCGGTAAGCAAATTAAAAAAAAAACGCAACATGTAGGCTACACGAGAACGGAGACGTCGAGTAACCAAACCAAATGCGTTAAACAAATTCGTACACGTTATTTATCAATTTAACTCTAGAATTAAAGGATATACAACGAGAAACAACGTTTGACAACTTTTAAACAGTTTTAATAACTATCTCAAAAATTGTCGCTCTGATGCAAACAACTGATGAGTTATCTACTTAAATTTGTTGAACAAAACGACTTACGTATTTTAAGCATGCTAACCTTTAGCCCGGTAAGCAAATAAAAAAAAAAACGCAATATGTAGGCTACACGAGAACTGAGCCGTCGAGTAACCAAAACAAATGCGTTAAACAAATTCGTACACGTTATTTATCAATTTAACTCTAGAATTAAAGGATATACAACGAGAAACAACGTTTGACAACCTTTAAACAGTTTTAATAACTATCTCAAAAATTGTCGCTCTGATGCAAACAACTGATGAGTTATCTACTTAAATTTGTTGAACAAAACCACTTACGTATTTTAAGCATGCTAACCTTTAGCCCGGTAAGCAAATAAAAAAAAAAACGCAATATGTAGGCTACACGAGAACTGAGCCGTCGAGTAACCAAAACAAATGCGTTAAACAAATTCGTACACGTTATTTATCAATTTAACTCTAGAATTAAAGGATATACAACGAGAAACAACGTTTGACAACCTTTAAACAGTTTTAATAACTATCTCAAAAATTGTCGCTCTGATGCAAACAACTGACGAGTTATCTACTTAAATTTGTTGAACAAAACGACTTACGTATTTTAAGCATGCTAACCTTTAGCCCGGTAAGCAAATTAAAAAAAAAAGCAATATGTAGGCTACACGAGAACGGAGAAGTCGAGTAACCAAAACAAATGCGTTAAACAAATTCGTACACGTTATTTATCAATTTGACTCTAGAATTAAAGGATATACAACGAGAAACAACGTTTGACAACCTTTAAACAGTTTTAATAACTATCTCAAAAATTGTCGCTCTGATGCAAACAACTGATGAGTTATCTACTTAAATTTGTTGAACAAAACGACTTACGTATTTTAAGCATGCTAACATTTAGCCCGGTAAGCAAATTAAAAAAAAAACGCAATATGTAGGCTAAACGAGAACGGAGACGTCGAGTAACCAAAACAAATGCGTTAAACAAATTCGTACACGTTATTTATCAATTTAACTCTAGAATTAAAGGATATACAACGAGAAACAACGTTTGACAACCTTTAAACAGTATTAATAACTATCTCAAAAATCGTCGCTCTGATGCAAACAACTGAGGAGTTATCTACTTAAATTTGTTGAACAAAACGACTTACGTATTTTAAGCATGCTAACCTTTAGCCCGGTAAGCAAATTAAAAAAAAAAACGCAATATGTAGGCTACACGAGAACGGAGACGTCGAGTAAACAAAATAAATGCGTTAAACAAATTCGTACACGTTATTTATCAATTCAACTCTAGAATTAAAGGATATACAACGAGAAACAACGTTTGACAACCTTTAAACAGTTTTAATAACTATCTCAAAAATTGTCGCTCTGATGCAAACAACTGATGAGTTATCTACTTAAATTTGTTGAACAAAACGACTTACGTATTTTAAGCATGCTAACCTTTAGCCCGGTAAGCAAATTAAAAAAAAAAACGCAATATGTGGCTACACGAGAACGGAGACGTCGAGTAACCAAAACAAATGCGTTAAACAAATTCGTACACGTTATTTATCAATTTAACTCTAGAATTAAAGGATATACAACGAGAAACAACGTTTGACAACCTTTAAACAGTTTTAATAACTATCTCAAAAATTGTCGCTCTGATGCAAACAACTGATGAGTTATCTACTTAAATTTGTTGAACAAAACGACTTACGTATTTTAGGCATGCTAACCTTTAGCCCGGTAAGCAAATTAAAAAAAAAACGCAATATGTAGGCTACACGAGAACGGAGACGTCGAGTAACCAAAACAAATGCGTTAAACTAATTCGTACACGTTATTTATCAATTTAACTCTAGAATTAAAGGATATACAACGAGAAACAACGTTTGACAACCTTTAAACAGTTTTAATAACTATCTCAAAAATTGTCGCTCTGATGCAAACAACTGATGAGTTATCTACTTAAATTTGTTGAACAAAATGACTTACGTATTTTAAGCATGCTAACCTTTAGCCCGGTAAGCAAATTAAAAAAAAAAACACAATATGTAGGCTACACGAGAACGGAGAAGTCGGGTAACCAAAACAAATGCGTTAAACAAATTCGTACACGTTATTTATCAATTTAACTCTAGAATTAAAGGATATACAACGAGAAACAACGTTTGACAACCTTTAAACAGTTTTAATAACTATCTCAAAAATTGTCGTTCTGGTGCAAACAACTGAGGAGTTATCTACTTAAATTTGTTGAACAAAACGACTTACGTATTTTAAGCATGCTAACCTTTAGCCCGGTAAGCAAATTAAAAAAAACGCAATATGTAGGCTACGCGAGAACGGAGACGTCGAGTAACCAAAACAAATGCGTTAAACAAATTCGTACACGTTATTTATCAATTTAACTCTAGAATTAAAGGATATACAACGAGAAACAACGTTTGACAACCTTTAAACAGTTTTAATAACTATCTCAAAAATTGTCGCTCTGATGCAAACAACTGATGAGTTATCTACTTAAATTTGTTGAACAAAACGACTTACGTATTTTAAGCATGCTAACCTTTAGCCCGGTAAGGAAATTAAAAAAAAAAACGCAATATGTAGGCTACACGAGAACGGAGCCGTCGAGTAACCAAAACAAATGCGTTAAACAAATTCGTACACGTTATTTATCAATTTAACTCTAGAATTAAAGGATATACAACGAGAAACAACGTTTGACAACCTTTAAACAGTTTTAATAACTATCTCAAAAATTGTCGCTCTGATGCAAACAACTGACGAGTTATCTACTTAAATTTGTTGAACAAAACGACTTACGTATTTTAAGCATGCTAACCTTTAGCCCGGTAAGCAAATTAAAAAAAAAGCAATATGTAGGCTACACGAGAACGGAGACGTCGAGTAACCAAAACAAATGCGTTAAACAAATTCGTACACGTTATTTATCAATTTAACTCTAGAATTAAAGGATATACAACGAGAAACAACGTTTGACAACCTTTAAACAGTTTTAATAACTATCTCAAAAATTGTCGCTCTGATGCAAACAACTGATGAGTTATCTACTTAAATTTGTTGAACAAAACGACTTATGTATTTTAAGCATGCTAACCTTTAGCCCGGTAAGCAAATTAAAAAAAAAAACGCAATATGTAGGCTACACGGGCACTGAGCCGTCGAGTAACCAAAACAAATGCGTTAAACAAATTCGTACACGTTATTTATCAATTTAACTCTAGAATAAAGGATATACAACGAGAAACAACGTTTGACAACCTTTAAACAGTTTTAATAACTATCTCAAAAATTGTCGCTCTGATGCAAAGAACTGATGAGTTATCTACTTAAATTTGTTGAACAAAACGACTTACGTATTTTAAGCATGCTAACCTTTAGCCCGGTAAGCAAATTAAAAAAAAACGCAATATGTAGGCTACACGAGAACGGAGACGTCGAGTAACCAAAACAAATGCGTTAAATAAATTCGTACACGTTATTTATCAATTTAACTCTAGAATTAAAGGATATACAACGAGAAACAACGTTTGACAACCTTTAAACAGTTTTAATAACTATCTCAAAAATTGTCGCTCTGATGCAAACAACTGATGAGTTATCTACTTAAATTTGTTGAACAAAACGACTTACGTATTTTAAGCATGCTAACCTTTAGCCTGGTAAGCAAATTAAAAAAAAAACGCAATATGTAGGCTACACGAGAACGGAGCCGTCGAGTAACCAAAACAAATGCGTTAAACAAATTCGTACACATTATTTATCAATCTAACTCTAGAATTAAAGGATATACAACGAGAAACAACGTTTGACAACCTTTAAACAGTTTTAATAACTATCTCAAAAATTGTCGCTCTGATGCAAACAACTGAGGAGTTATCTACTTAAATTTGTTGAGCAAAACGACTAACGTATTTTAAGCATGCTAACCTTTAGCCCGGTAAGCAAATTAAAAAAAAAACGCAATATGTAGGCTACACGAGAACGGAGCCGTCGAGTAACCAAAACAAATGCGTTAAACAAATTCGTACACGTTATTTATCAATTTAACTCTAGAATTAAAGGATATACAACGAGAAACAACGTTTGACAACCTTTAAACAGTTTTAATAACTATCTCAAAAACTGTCGCTCTGATGCAAACAACTGATGAGTTATCTACTTAAATTTGTTGAACAAAACGACTTACGTATTTTAAGCATGCTAACCTTTAGCCCGGTAAGCAAATTAAAAAAAAAACGCAATATGTAGGCTACACGAGAGCGGAGACGTCGAGTAACCAAAACAAATGCGTTAAACAAATTCGTACACGTTATTTATCAATTTGACTCTAGAATTAAAGGATATACAACGAGAAACAACGTTTGACAACCTTTAAACAGTTTTAATAACTATCTCAAAAATTGTCGCTCTGATGCAAACAACTGATGAGTTATCTACTTAAATTTGTTGAACAAAACGACTTACGTATTTTAAGCATGCTAACCTTTAGCCCGGTAAGCAGATTAAAAAAAAAAACGCAATATGTAGGCCAAACGAGAACGGAGACTTCGAGTAACCAAAACAAATGCGTTAAATAATTTCGTACACGTTATTTATCAATTTAACTCTAGAATTAAAGGATATACAACGAGAAACAACGTTTGACAACCTTTAAACAGTTTTAATAACTATCTCAAAAATCGTCGCTCTGATGCAAACAACTGAGGAGTTATCTACTTAAATTTGTTGAACAAAACGACTTACGTATATTAAGCATGCTAACCTTTAGCCCGGTAAGCAAATTAAAAAAAAAACGCAATATGTAGGCTACACGAGAACGGAGACGTCGAGTAAACAAAACAAATGCGTTAAACAAATTCGTACACGTTATTTATCAATTTAACTCTAGAATTAAAGGATATACAACGAGAAACAACGTTTAACAACCTTTAAACAGTTTTAATAACTATCTCAAAAATTGTCGCTCTGATGCAAACAACTGATGAGTTATCTACTTAAATTTGTTGAACAAAACGACTTACGTATTTTAAGCATGCTAACCTTTAGCCCGGTAAGCAAATTAAAAAAAAAACGCAATATGTAGGCTACACGAGAACGGAGACGTCGAGTAACCAAAACAAATGCGTTAAACAAATTCGTACACGTTATTTATCAATTTAACTCTAGAATTAAAGGATATACAACGAGAAACAACGTTTGACAACCTTTAAACAGTTTTAATAACTATCTCAAAAATTGTCGCTCTGATGCAAACAACTGATGAGTTATCTACTTAAATTTGTTGAACAAAACGACTTACGTATTTTAAGCATGCTAACCTTTAGCCCGGTAAGCAAATTAAAAAAAAAACGCAATATGTAGGCTACACGAGAACGGAGACGTCGAGTAACCAAAACAAATGCGTTAAACAAATTCGTACACGTTATTTATGAATTTAACTCTAGAATTAAAGGATATACAACGAGAAACAACGTTTGACAACCTTTAAACAGTTTTAATAACTATCTCAAAAATTGTCGCTCTGATGCAAACAACTGATGAGTTATCTACTTAAATTTGTTGAACAAAACGACTTACGTATTTTAAGCATGCTAACCTTTAGCCCGGTAAGCAAATTAAAAAAAAAACCCAATATGTAGGCTACACGAGAACGGAGAAGTAGGGTAACCAAAACAAATGCGTTAAACAAAGTCGTACACGTTATTTATCAATTTAACTCTATAATTAAAGGATATACAACGAGAAACAACGTTTGACAACCTTTAAACAGTTTTAATAACTATCTCAAAAATTGTCGCTCTGATGCAAACAACTGAGGAGTTATCTACTTAAATTTGTTGAACAAAACGACTTACGTATTTTAAGCATGCTAACCTTTAGCCCGGTAAGCAAATTAAAAAAAAAAACGCAATATGTAGGCTACACGAGAACGGAGACGTCGAGTAACCAAAACAAATGCGTTAAACAAATTCGTACACGTTATTTATCAATTTAACTCTAGAATTAAAGGACATACAACGAGAAACAACGTTTGACAACCTTTAAACAGTTTTAATAGCTATCTCAAAAATTGTCGCTCTGATGCAAACAACTGATGAGTTATCTACTTAAATTTGTTGAACAAAACGACTTACGTATTTTAAGCATGCTAACCTTTAGCCCGCTAAGCAAGTTAAAAAAAAACGCAATATGTAGGCTACACGAGAACGGAGCCGTCGAGTAACCAAAACAAATGCGTTAAACAAATTCGTACACGTTATTTATCAATTTAACTCTAGAATTAAAGGATATACAACGAGAAACAACGTTTGACAACCTTTAAACAGTTTTAATAACTATCTCAAAAATTGTCGCTCTGATGCAAACAACTGATGAGTTATCTACTTAAATTTGTTGAACAAAACGACTTACGTATTTTAAGCATGCTAACCTTTAGCCCGGTAAGCAAATTAAAAAAAAAAACGCAATATGTAGGCTACACGAGAACGGAGACGTCGAGTAACCAAAACAAATGCGTTAAACAAATTCGTACACGTTATTTATCAATTTAACTCTAGAATTAAAGGATATACAACGAGAAACAACGTTTGACAACCTTTAAACAGTTTTAATAACTATCTCAAAAATTGTCGCTCTGATGCAAACAACTGATGAGTTATCTACTCAAATTTGTTAAACAAAACGACTTACATATTTTAAGCATGCTAACCTTTAGCCCGGTAAGCAAATTAAAAAAAAAACGCAATATGTAGGCTACACGAGAACGGAGACGTCGAGTAACCAAAACAAATGCGTTAAACAAATTCGTACACGTTATGTATCAATTTAACTCTAGAATTAAAGGATATACAACGAGAAACAACGTTTGACAACCTTTAAACAGTTTTAATAACTATCTCAAAAATTGTCGCTCTGATGCAAACAACTGAGGAGTTATCTACTTAAATTTGTTGAACAAAACGACTTACGTATTTTAAGTATGCTAACCCTTAGCCCGGTAAGCAAATTAAAAAAAAAACGCAATATGTAGGCTACACGAGAACGGAGCCGTCGAGTAACCAAAACAAATGCGTTAAACAAATTCGTACACGTTATTTATCAATTTAACCCTAGAATTAAAGGATATACAACGAGAAACAACGTTTGACAACCTTTAAACAGTTTTAATAACTATCTCAAAAATTGTCGCTCTGATGCAAACAACTGATGAGTTATCTACTAAAATTTGTTGAACAAAACGACTTACGTATTTTAAGCATGCTAACCTTTAGCCCGGTAAGCAAATTAAAAAAAAAACGCAATATGTAGGCTACACGAGAACGGAGACGTCGAGTAACCAAAACAAATGCGTTAAACAAATTCGTACACGTTATTTATCAATTTGACTCTAGAATTAAAGGATATACAACGAGAAACAACGTTTGACAACCTTTAAACAGTTTTAATAACTATCTCAAAAATTGTCGCTCTGATGCAAACAACTGATGAGTTATCTACTTAAATTTGTTGAACAAAACGACTTACGTATTTTAAGCATGCTAACCTTTAGCCCGGTAAGCAGATTAAAAAAAAAACGCAATATGTAGGCTAAACGAGAACGGAGACTTCGAGTAACCAAAACAAATGCGTTAAACTAATTCGTACACGTTATTTATCAATTTAACTATAGAATTAAAGGATATACAACGAGAAACAACGTTTGACAACCTTTAAACAGTTTTAATAACTATCTGAAAAATTGTCGTTCTGATGCAAACAACTGAGGAGTTATCTACTTAAATTTGTTGAACAAAACGACTTACGTATTTTAAGCATGCTAACCTTTAGCCCGGTAAGCAAATTAAAAAAAAAAAACGCAATATGTAGGCTACACGAGAACGGAGACGTCGAGTAACCAAAACAAATGCGTTAAACTAATTCGTACACGTTATTTATCAATTTAACTCTAGAATTAAAGGATATACAACGAGAAACAACGTTTGACAACCTTTAAACAGTTTTAATAACTATCTCAAAAATTGTCGCTCTGATGCAAACAACTGATGAGTTATCTACTTAAATTTGTTGAAAAAAACGACTTACGTATTTTAAGCATGCTAACCTTTAGCCCGGTAAGCAAATTAAAAAAAAAAACGCAATATGTAGGCTACACGAGAACGGAGAAGTCGGGTAACCAAAACAAATGCGTTAAACAAATTCGTACACGTTATTTATCAATTTAACTCTAGAATTAAAGGATATACAACGAGAAACAACGTTTGACAACCTTTAAACAGTTTTAATAACTATCTGAAAATTGTCGTTCTGATGCAAACAACTGAGGAGTTATCTACTTAAATTTGTTGAACAAAACGACTTACGTATTTTAAGCATGCTAACCTTTAGCCCGGTAAGCAAATTAAAAAAAAACGCAATATGTAGGCTACACGAGAACGGAGACGTCGAGTAACCAAAACAAATGCGTTAAACAAATTCGTACACGTTATTTATCAATTTAACTCTAGAATTAAAGGATATACAACGAGAAACAACGTTTGACAACCTTTAAACAGTTTTAATAACTATCTCAAAAATTGTCGCTCTGATGCAAACAACTGATGAGTTATCTACTTAAATTTGTTGAACAAAACGACTTACGTATTTTAAGCATGCTAACCTTTAGCCCGGTAAGCAAATTAAAAAAAAAACGCAATATGTAGGCTACACGAGAACGGAGACGTCGAGTAACCAAAACAAATGCGTTAAACAAATTCGTACACGTTATTTATCAATTTAACTCTAGAATTAAAGGATATACAACGAGAAACAACGTTTGACAACCTTTAAACAGTTTTAATAACTATCTCAAAAATTGTCGCTCTGATGCAAACAACTGATGAGTTATCTACTTAAATTTGTTGAACAAAACGACTTACGTATTTTAAGCATGCTAACCTTTAGCCCGGTAAGCAAATTAAAAAAAAAACGCAATATGTAGGCTACACGAGAACGGAGACGTCGAGTAACCAAAACAAATGCGTTAAACAAATTCGTACACGTTATTTATGAATTTAACTCTAGAATTAAAGGATATACAACGAGAAACAACGTTTGACAACCTTTAAACAGTTTTAATAACTATCTCAAAAATTGTCGCTCTGATGCAAACAACTGATGAGTTATCTACTTAAATTTGTTGAACAAAACGACTTACGTATTTTAAGCATGCTAACCTTTAGCCCGGTAAGCAAATTAAAAAAAAAACCCAATATGTAGGCTACACGAGAACGGAGAAGTAGGGTAACCAAAACAAATGCGTTAAACAAAGTCGTACACGTTATTTATCAATTTAACTCTATAATTAAAGGATATACAACGAGAAACAACGTTTGACAACCTTTAAACAGTTTTAATAACTATCTCAAAAATTGTCGCTCTGATGCAAACAACTGAGGAGTTATCTACTTAAATTTGTTGAACAAAACGACTTACGTATTTTAAGCGCTAACCTTTAGCCCGGTAAGCAAATTAAAAAAAAAAACGCAATATGTAGGCTACACGAGAACGGAGACGTCGAGTAACCAAAACAAATGCGTTAAACAAATTCGTACACGTTATTTATCAATTTAACTCTAGAATTAAAGGACATACAACGAGAAACAACGTTTGACAACCTTTAAACAGTTTTAATAGCTATCTCAAAAATTGTCGCTCTGATGCAAACAACTGATGAGTTATCTACTTAAATTTGTTGAACAAAACGACTTACGTATTTTAAGCATGCTAACCTTTAGCCCGCTAAGCAAGTTAAAAAAAAAAACGCAATATGTAGGCTACACGAGAACGGAGCCGTCGAGTAACCAAAACAAATGCGTTAAACAAATTCGTACACGTTATTTATCAATTTAACTCTAGAATTAAAGGATATACAACGAGAAACAACGTTTGACAACCTTTAAACAGTTTTAATAACTATCTCAAAAATTGTCGCTCTGATGCAAACAACTGATGAGTTATCTACTTAAATTTGTTGAACAAAACGACTTACGTATTTTAAGCATGCTAACCTTTAGCCCGGTAAGCAAATTAAAAAAAAAACGCAATATGTAGGCTACACGAGAACGGAGACGTCGAGTAACCAAAACAAATGCGTTAAACAAATTCGTACACGTTATTTATGAATTTAACTCTAGAATTAAAGGATATACAACGAGAAACAACGTTTGACAACCTTTAAACAGTTTTAATAACTATCTCAAAAATTGTCGCTCTGATGCAAACAACTGATGAGTTATCTACTTAAATTTGTTGAACAAAACGACTTACGTATTTTAAGCATGCTAACCTTTAGCCCGGTAAGCAAATTAAAAAAAAAACGCAATATGTAGGCTACACGAGAACGGAGACGTCGAGTAACCAAAACAAATGCGTTAAACAAATTCGTACACGTTATTTATCAATTTAACTCTAGAATTAAAGGATATACAACGAGAAACAACGTTTGACAACCTTTAAACAGTTTTAATAACTATCTCAAAAATTGTCGCTCTGATGCAAACAACTGATGAGTTATCTACTCAAATTTGTTAAACAAAACGACTTACATATTTTAAGCATGCTAACCTTTAGCCCGGTAAGCAAATTAAAAAAAAAACGCAATATGTAGGCTACACGAGAACGGAGACGTCGAGTAACCAAAACAAATGCGTTAAACAAATTCGTACACGTTATGTATCAATTTAACTCTAGAATTAAAGGATATACAACGAGAAACAACGTTTGACAACCTTTAAACAGTTTTAATAACTATCTCAAAAATTGTCGCTCTGATGCAAACAACTGAGGAGTTATCTACTTAAATTTGTTGAACAAAACGACTTACGTATTTTAAGTATGCTAACCCTTAGCCCGGTAAGCAAATTAAAAAAAAAACGCAATATGTAGGCTACACGAGAACGGAGCCGTCGAGTAACCAAAACAAATGCGTTAAACAAATTTAACCCTAGAATTAAAGGATATACAACGAGAAACAACGTTTGACAACCTTTAAACAGTTTTAATAACTATCTCAAAAATTGTCGCTCTGATGCAAACAACTGATGAGTTATCTACTTAAATTTGTTGAACAAAACGACTTACGTATTTTAAGCATGCTAACCTTTAGCCCGGTAAGCAAATTAAAAAAAAAACGCAATATGTAGGCTACACGAGAACGGAGACGTCGAGTAACCAAAACAAATGCGTTAAACAAATTCGTACACGTTATTTATCAATTTGACTCTAGAATTAAAGAATATACAACGAGAAACAACGTTTGACAACCTTTAAACAGTTTTAATAACTATCTCAAAAATTGTCGCTCTGATGCAAACAACTGATGAGTTATCTACTTAAATTTGTTGAACAAAACGACTTACGTATTTTAAGCATGCTAACCTTTAGCCCGGTAAGCAGATTAAAAAAAAACGCAATATGTAGGCTAAACGAGAACGGAGACTTCGAGTAACCAAAACAAATGCGTTAAACTAATTCGTACACGTTATTTATCAATTTAACTCTAGAATTAAAGGATATACAACGAGAAACAACGTTTGACAACCTTTAAACAGTTTTAATAACTATCTGAAAAATTGTCGTTCTGATGCAAACAACTGAGGAGTTATCTACTTAAATTTGTTGAACAAAACGACTTACGTATTTTAAGCATGCTAACCTTTAGCCCGGTAAGCAAATTAAAAAAAAAACGCAATATGTAGGCTACACGAGAACGGAGACGTCGAGTAACCAAAACAAATGCGTTAAACTAATTCGTACACGTTATTTATCAATTTAACTCTAGAATTAAAGGATATACAACGAGAAACAAAGTTTGACAACCTTTAAACAGTTTTAATAAATATCTCAAAAATTGTCGCTCTGATGCAAACAACTGATGAGTTATCTACTTAAATTTGTTGAACAAAACGACTTACGTATTTTAAGCATGCTAACCTTTAGCCCGGTAAGCAAATTAAAAAAAAAACGCAATATGTAGGCTACACGAGAACGGAGAAGTCGGGTAACCAAAACAAATGCGTTAAACAAATTCGTACACGTTATTTATCAATTTAACTCTAGAATTAAAGGATATACAACGAGAAACAACGTTTGACAACCTTTAAACAGTTTTAATAACTATCTGAAAAATTGTCGTTCTGATGCAAACAACTGAGGAGTTATCTACTTAAATTTGTTGAACAAAACGACTTACGTATTTTAAGCATGCTAACCTTTAGCCCGGTAAGCAGATTAAAAAAAAACGCAATATGTAGGCTACACGAGAACGGAGACGTCGAGTAACCAAAACAAATGCGTTAAACAAATTCGTACACGTTATTTATCAATTTAACTCTAGAATTAAAGGATATACAACGAGAAACAACGTTTGACAACCTTTAAACAGTTTTAATAACTATCTCAAAAATTGTCGCTCTGATGCAAACAACTGATGAGTTATCTACTTAAATTTGTTGAACAAAACGACTTACGTATTTTAAGCATGCTAACCTTTAGCCCGGTAAGCAAATTAAAAAAAAAAAACGCAATATGTAGGCTACACGAGAACGGAGCCGTCGAGTAACCAAAACAAATGCGTTAAACAAATTCATACACGTTATTTATCAATTTAACTCTAGAATTAAAGGATATACAACGAGAAACAACGTTTGACAACCTTTAAACAGTTTTAATAACTATCTCAAAAATTGTCGCTCTGATGCAAACAACTGACCAGTTATCTACTTAAATTTGTTGAACAAAACGACTTACGTATTTTAAGCATGCTAACCTTTAGCCCGGTAAGCAAATTAAAAAAAAAAAGCAATATGTAGGCTACACGAGAACGGAGACGTCGAGTAACCAAAACAAATGCGTTAAACAAATTCGTACACGTTATTTATCAATTTAACTCTAGAATTAAAGGATATACAACGAGAAACAACGTTTGACAACCTTTAAACAGTTTTAATAACTATCTCAAAAATTGTCGCTCTGATGCAAACAACTGATGAGTTATCTACTTAAATTTGTTGAACAAAACGACTTATGTATTTTAAGCATGCTAACCTTTAGCCCGGTAAGCAAATTAAAAAAAAAACCGCAATATGTAGGCTACACGGGAACTGAGCCGTCGAGTAACCAAAACAAATGCGTTAAACAAATTCGTACACGTTATTTATCAATTTAACTCTAGAATAAAGGATATACAACGAGAAACAACGTTTGACAACCTTTAAACAGTTTTAATAACTATCTCAAAAATTGTCGCTCTGATGCAAACAACTGATGAGTTATCTACTTAAATTTGTTGAACAAAACGACTTACGTATTTTAAGCATGCTAACCTTTAGCCCGGTAAGCAAATTAAAAAAAAACGCAATATGTAGGCTACACGAGAACGGAGACGTCGAGTAACCAAAACAAATGCGTTAAACAAATTCGTACACGTTATTTATCAATTTAACTCTAGAATTAAAGGATATACAACGAGAAACAACGTTTGACAACCTTTAAACAGTTTTAATAACTATCTCAAAAATTGTCGCTCTGATGCAAACAACTGATGAGTTATCTACTTAAATTTGTTGAACAAAACGACTTACGTATTTTAAGCATGCTAACCTTTAGCCCGGTAAGCAAATTAAAAAAAAACGCAATATGTAGGCTACACGAGAACGGAGCCGTCGAGTAACCAAAACAAATGCGTTAAACAAATTCGTACACATTATTTATCAATTTAACTCTAGAATTAAAGGATATACAACGAGAAACAACGTTTGACAACCTTTAAACAGTTTTAATAACTATCTCAAAAATTGTCGCTCTGATGCAAACAACTGAGGAGTTATCTACTTAAATTTGTTGAACAAAACGACTTACGTATTTTAAGCATGCTAACCTTTAGCCCGGTAAGCAAATTAAAAAAAAAAAACGCAATATGTAGGCTACACGAGAACGGAGCCGTCGAGTAACCAAAACAAATGCGTTAAACAAATTCGTACACGTTATTTATCAACTTAACTCTAGAATTAAAGGATATACAACGAGAAACAACGTTTGACAACCTTTAAACAGTTTTAATAACTATCTCAAAAACTGTCGCTCTGATGCAAACAACTGATGAGTTATCTACTTAAATTTGTTGAACAAAACGACTTACGTATTTTAAGCATGCTAACCTTTAGCCCGGTAAGCAAATTAAAAAAAAACGCAATATGTAGGCTACACGAGAACGGAGACGTCGAGTAACCAAAACAAATGCGTTAAACAAATTCGTACACGTTATTTATCAATCTGACTCTAGAATTAAAGGATATACAACGAGAAACAACGTTTGACAACCTTTAAACAGTTTCAATAACTATCTCAAAAATTGTCGCTCTGATGCAAACAACTGATGAGTTATCTACTTAAATTTGTTGAACAAAACGACTTACGTATTTTAAGCATGCTAACCTTTAGCCCGGTAAGCAGATTAAAAAAAAAACGCAATATGTAGGCCAAACGAGAACGGAGACTTCGAGTAACCAAAACAAATGCGTTAAATAAATTCGTACACGTTATTTATCAATTTAACTCTAGAATTAAAGGATATACAACGAGAAACAACGTTTGACAACCTTTAAACAGTTTTAATAACTATCTCAAAAATCGTCGCTCTGATGCAAACAACTGAGGAGTTATCTACTTAAATTTGTTGAACAAAACGACTTACGTATATTAAGCATGCTAACCTTTAGCCCGGTAAGCAGATTAAAAAAAAACGCAATATGTAGGCTAAACGAGAACGGAGACTTCGAGTAACCAAAACAAATGCGTTAAACTAATTCGTACACGTTATTTATCAATTTAACTCTAGAATTAAAGGATATACAACGAGAAACAACGTTTGACAACCTTTAAACAGTTTTAATAACTATCTGAAAAATTGTCGTTCTGATGCAAACAACTGAGGAGTTATCTACTTAAATTTGTTGAACAAAACGACTTACGTATTTTAAGCATGCTAACCTTTAGCCCGGTAAGCAAATTAAAAAAAAAACGCAATATGTAGGCTACACGAGAACGGAGACGTCGAGTAACCAAAACAAATGCGTTAAACTAATTCGTACACGTTATTTATCAATTTAACTCTAGAATTAAAGGATATACAACGAGAAACAAAGTTTGACAACCTTTAAACAGTTTTAATAAATATCTCAAAAATTGTCGCTCTGATGCAAACAACTGATGAGTTATCTACTTAAATTTGTTGAACAAAACGACTTACGTATTTTAAGCATGCTAACCTTTAGCCCGGTAAGCAAATTAAAAAAAAAACGCAATATGTAGGCTACACGAGAACGGAGAAGTCGGGTAACCAAAACAAATGCGTTAAACAAATTCGTACACGTTATTTATCAATTTAACTCTAGAATTAAAGGATATACAACGAGAAACAACGTTTGACAACCTTTAAACAGTTTTAATAACTATCTGAAAAATTGTCGTTCTGATGCAAACAACTGAGGAGTTATCTACTTAAATTTGTTGAACAAAACGACTTACGTATTTTAAGCATGCTAACCTTTAGCCCGGTAAGCAGATTAAAAAAAAACGCAATATGTAGGCTACACGAGAACGGAGACGTCGAGTAACCAAAACAAATGCGTTAAACAAATTCGTACACGTTATTTATCAATTTAACTCTAGAATTAAAGGATATACAACGAGAAACAACGTTTGACAACCTTTAAACAGTTTTAATAACTATCTCAAAAATTGTCGCTCTGATGCAAACAACTGATGAGTTATCTACTTAAATTTGTTGAACAAAACGACTTACGTATTTTAAGCATGCTAACCTTTAGCCCGGTAAGCAAATTAAAAAAAAAAACGCAATATGTAGGCTACACGAGAACGGAGCCGTCGAGTAACCAAAACAAATGCGTTAAACAAATTCATACACGTTATTTATCAATTTAACTCTAGAATTAAAGGATATACAACGAGAAACAACGTTTGACAACCTTTAAACAGTTTTAATAACTATCTCAAAAATTGTCGCTCTGATGCAAACAACTGACGAGTTATCTACTTAAATTTGTTGAACAAAACGACTTACGTATTTTAAGCATGCTAACCTTTAGCCCGGTAAGCAAATTAAAAAAAAAAAGCAATATGTAGGCTACACGAGAACGGAGACGTCGAGTAACCAAAACAAATGCGTTAAACAAATTCGTACACGTTATTTATCAATTTAACTCTAGAATTAAAGGATATACAACGAGAAACAACGTTTGACAACCTTTAAACAGTTTTAATAACTATCTCAAAAATTGTCGCTCTGATGCAAACAACTGATGAGTTATCTACTTAAATTTGTTGAACAAAACGACTTATGTATTTTAAGCATGCTAACCTTTAGCCCGGTAAGCAAATTAAAAAAAAAACCGCAATATGTAGGCTACACGGGAACTGAGCCGTCGAGTAACCAAAACAAATGCGTTAAACAAATTCGTACACGTTATTTATCAATTTAACTCTAGAATAAAGGATATACAACGAGAAACAACGTTTGACAACCTTTAAACAGTTTTAATAACTATCTCAAAAATTGTCGCTCTGATGCAAACAACTGATGAGTTATCTACTTAAATTTGTTGAACAAAACGACTTACGTATTTTAAGCATGCTAACCTTTAGCCCGGTAAGCAAATTAAAAAAAAACGCAATATGTAGGCTACACGAGAACGGAGACGTCGAGTAACCAAAACAAATGCGTTAAACAAATTCGTACACGTTATTTATCAATTTAACTCTAGAATTAAAGGATATACAACGAGAAACAACGTTTGACAACCTTTAAACAGTTTTAATAACTATCTCAAAAATTGTCGCTCTGATGCAAACAACTGATGAGTTATCTACTTAAATTTGTTGAACAAAACGACTTACGTATTTTAAGCATGCTAACCTTTAGCCCGGTAAGCAAATTAAAAAAAAACGCAATATGTAGGCTACACGAGAACGGAGCCGTCGAGTAACCAAAACAAATGCGTTAAACAAATTCGTACACATTATTTATCAATTTAACTCTAGAATTAAAGGATATACAACGAGAAACAACGTTTGACAACCTTTAAACAGTTTTAATAACTATCTCAAAAATTGTCGCTCTGATGCAAACAACTGAGGAGTTATCTACTTAAATTTGTTGAACAAAACGACTTACGTATTTTAAGCATGCTAACCTTTAGCCCGGTAAGCAAATTAAAAAAAAAAACGCAATATGTAGGCTACACGAGAACGGAGCCGTCGAGTAACCAAAACAAATGCGTTAAACAAATTCGTACACGTTATTTATCAACTTAACTCTAGAATTAAAGGATATACAACGAGAAACAACGTTTGACAACCTTTAAACAGTTTTAATAACTATCTCAAAAACTGTCGCTCTGATGCAAACAACTGATGAGTTATCTACTTAAATTTGTTGAACAAAACGACTTACGTATTTTAAGCATGCTAACCTTTAGCCCGGTAAGCAAATTAAAAAAAAACGCAATATGTAGGCTACACGAGAACGGAGACGTCGAGTAACCAAAACAAATGCGTTAAACAAATTCGTACACGTTATTTATCAATCTGACTCTAGAATTAAAGGATATACAACGAGAAACAACGTTTGACAACCTTTAAACAGTTTCAATAACTATCTCAAAAATTGTCGCTCTGATGCAAACAACTGATGAGTTATCTACTTAAATTTGTTGAACAAAACGACTTACGTATTTTAAGCATGCTAACCTTTAGCCCGGTAAGCAGATTAAAAAAAAAAAACGCAATATGTAGGCCAAACGAGAACGGAGACTTCGAGTAACCAAAACAAATGCGTTAAATAAATTCGTACACGTTATTTATCAATTTAACTCTAGAATTAAAGGATATACAACGAGAAACAACGTTTGACAACCTTTAAACAGTTTTAATAACTATCTCAAAAATCGTCGCTCTGATGCAAACAACTGAGGAGTTATCTACTTAAATTTGTTGAACAAAACGACTTACGTATATTAAGCATGCTAACCTTTAGCCCGGTAAGCAAATTAAAAAAAAAACGCAATATGTAGGCTACACGAGAACGGAGACGTCGAGTAAACAAAACAAATGCGTTAAACAAATTCGTACACGTTATTTATCAATTTAACTCTAGAATTAAAGGATATACAACGAGAAACAACGTTTGACAACCTTTAAACAGTTTTAATAACTATCTCAAAAATTGTCGCTCTGATGCAAACAACTGATGAGTTATCTACTTAAATTTGTTGAACAAAACGACTTACGTATTTTAAGCATGCTAACCTATAGCCCGGTAAGCAAATTAAAAAAAAAACGCAATATGTAGGCTACACGAGAACGGAGACGTCGAGTAACCAAAACAAATGCGTTAAACAAATTCGTACACGTTATTTATCAATTTAACTCTAGAATTAAAGAATATACAACGAGAAACAACGTTTGACAACCTTTAAACAGTTTTAATAACTATCTTAAAAATTGTCGCTCTGATGCAAACAACTGATGAGTTATCTACTTAAATTTGTTGAACAAAACGACTTACGTATTTTAAGCATGCTAACCTTTAGCCCGGTAAGCAAATTAAAAAAAAAACGCAATATGTAGGCTACACGAGAACGGAGACGTCGAGTAACCAAAACAAATGCGTTAAACAAATTCGTACACGTTATTTATGAATTTAACTCTAGAATTAAAGGATATACAACGAGAAACAACGTTTGACAACCTTTAAACAGTTTTAATAACTATCTCAAAAATTGCCGCTCTGATGCAAACAACTGATGAGTTATCTACTTAAATTTGTTGAACAAAACGACTTACGTATTTTAAGCATGCTAACCTTTAGCCCGGTAAGCAAATTAAAAAAAAAACTCAATATGTAGGCTACACGAGAACGGAGAAGTCGGGTAACCAAAACAAATGCGTTAAACAAAGTCGTACACGTTATTTATCAATTTAACTCTATAATTAAAGGATATACAACGAGAAACAACGTTTGACAACCTTTAAACAGTTTTAATAACTATCTCAAAAATTGTCGCTCTGATGCAAACAACTGAGGAGTTATCTACTTAAATTTGTTGAACAAAACGACTTACGTATTTTAAGCATGCTAACCTTTAGCCCGGTAAGCAAATTAAAAAAAAAACGCAATATGTAGGCTACACGAGAACGGAGCCGTCGAGTAACCAAAACAAATGCGTTAAACAAATTCGTACACGTTATTTATCAATTTAACTCTAGAATTAAAGGATATACAACGAGAAACAACGTTTGACAACCTTTAAACAGTTTTAATAACTATCTCAAAAATTGTCGCTCTGATGCAAACAACTGATGAGTTATCTACTTAAATTTGTTGAACAAAACGACTTACGTATTTTAAGCATGCTAACCTTTAGCCCGGTAAGCAAATTAAAAAAAAAACGCAATATGTAGGCTACACGAGAACGGAGACGTCGAGTAACCAAAACAAATGCGTTAAACAAATTCGTACACGTTATTTATCAATTTAACTCTAGAATTAAAGGATATACAACGAGAAACAACGTTTGACAACCTTTAAACAGTTTTAATAACTATCTCAAAAATTGTCGCTCTGATGCAAACAACTGATGAGTTATCTACTCAAATTTGTTAAACAAAACGACTTACATATTTTAAGCATGCTAACCTTTAGCCCGGTAAGCAAATTAAAAAAAAAAACGCAATATGTAGGCTACACGAGAACGGAGACGTCGAGTAACCAAAACAAATGCGTTAAACAAATTCGTACACGTTATGTATCAATTTAACTCTAGAATTAAAGGATATACAACGAGAAACAACGTTTGACAACCTTTAAACAGTTTTAATAACTATCTCAAAAATTGTGGCTCTGATGCAAACAACTGAGGAGTTATCTACTTAAATTTGTTGAACAAAACGACTTACGTATTTTAAGCATGCTAACCCTTAGCCCGGTAAGCAAATTAAAAAAAAAACGCAATATGTAGGCTACACGAGAACGGAGCCGTCGAGTAACCAAAACAAATGCGTTAAACAAATTCGTACACGTTATTTATCAATTTAACCCTAGAATTAAAGGATATACAACGAGAAACAACGTTTGACAACCTTTAAACAGTTTTAATAACTATCTCAAAAATTGTCGCTCTGATGCAAACAACTGATGAGTTATCTACTTAAATTTGTTGAACAAAACGACTTACGTATTTTAAGCATGCTAACCTTTAGCCCGGTAGGCAGATTAAAAAAAAAACGCAATATGTAGGCTAAACGAGAACGGAGACTTCAAGTAACCAAAACAAATGCGTTAAATAAATTCGTACACGTTATTTATCAATTTAACTCTAGAATTAAAGGATATACAACGAGAAACAACGTTTGACAACCTTTAAACAGTTTTAATAACTATCTCAAAAATCGTCGCTCTGATGCAAACAACTGAGGAGTTATCTACTTAAATTTGTTGAACAAAACGACTTACGTATTTTAAGCATGCTAACCTTTAGCCCGGTAAGCAAATTAAAAAAAAACGCAATATGTAGGCTACACGAGAACGGAGACGTCGAGTAAACAAAACAAATGCGTTAAACAAATCCGTACACGTTATTTATCAATTTAACCCTAGAATTAAAGGATATACAACGAGAAACAACGTTTGACAACCTTTAAACAGTTTTAATAACTATCTCAAAAATTGTCGCTCTGATGCAAACAACTGATGAGTTATCTACTTAAATTTGTTGAACAAAACGACTTACGTATTTTAAGCATGCTAACCTTTAGCCCGGTAAGCAAATTAAAAAAAAAAACGCAATATGTAGGCTACACGAGAACGGAGACGTCGAGTAACCAAAACAAATGCGTTAAACAAATTCGTACACGTTATTTATCAATTTAACTCTAGAATTAAAGGATATACAACGAGAAACAACGTTTGACAACCTTTAAAGAGTTTTAATAACTATCTCAAAAATTGTCGCTCTGATGCAAACAACTGATGAGTTATCTACTTAAATTTGTTGAACAAAACGACTTACGTATTTTAAGCATGCTAACCTTTAGCCCGGTAAGCAAATTAAAAAAAAAACGCAATATGTAGGCTACACGAGAACGGAGACGTCGAGTAACCAAAACAAATGCGTTAAACAAATTCGTACACGTTATTTATCAATTTAACTCTAGAATTAAAGGATATACAACGAGAAACAACGTTTGACAACCTTTAAACAGTTTTAATAACTATCTCAAAAATTGTCGCTCTGATGCAAACAACTGATGAGTTATCTACTTAAATTTGTTGAACAAAACGACTTACGTATTTTAAGCATGCTAACCTTTAGCCCGGTAAGCAAATTAAAAAAAAAACCCAATATGTAGGCTACACGAGAACGGAGAAGTCGGGTAACCAAAACAAATGCGTTAAACAAATTCGTACACGTTATTTATCAATTTAACTCTATAATTAAAGGATATACAACGAGAAACAACGTTTGACAACCTTTAAACAGTTTTAATAACTATCTCAAAAATTGTCGCTCTGATGCAAACAACTGAGGAGTTATCTACTAAAATTTGTTGAACAAAACGACTTACGTATTTTAAGCATGCTAACCTTTAGCCCGGTAAGCAAATTAAAAAAAAAAACGCAATATGTAGGCTACACGAGAACGGAGACGTCGAGTAACCAAAACAAATGCGTTAAACAAATTCGTACACGTTATTTATCAATTTAACTCTAGAATTAAAGGATATACAACGAGAAACAACGTTTGACAACCTTTAAACAGTTTTAATAGCTATCTCAAAAATTGTTTGCTCTGATGCAAACAACTGATGAGTTATCTACTTAAATTTGTTGAACAAAACGACTTACGTATTTTAAGCATGCTAACCTTTAGCCCGCTAAGCAAGTTAAAAAAAAAACGCAATATGTAGGCTACACGAGAACGGAGCCGTCGAGTAACCAAAACAAATGCGTTAAACAAATTCGTACACGTTATTTATCAATTTATCTCTAGAATTAAAGGATATACAACGAGAAACAACGTTTGCAACCTTTAAACAGTTTTAATAACTATCTCAAAAATTGTCGCTCTGATGCAAACAACTGATGAGTTATCTACTTAAATTTGTTGAACAAAACGACTTACGTATTTTAAGCATGCTAACCTTTAGCCCGGTAAGCAAATTAAAAAAAAAAACGCAATATGTAGGCTACACGAGAACGGAGACGTCGAGTAACCAAAACAAATGCGTTAAACAAATTCGTACAAGTTATTTATCAATTTAACTCTAGAATTAAAGGATACACAACGAGAAACAACGTTTGACAACCTTTAAACAGTTTTAATAACTATCTCAAAAATTGTCGCTCTGATGCAAACAACTGATGAGTTATCTACTCAAATTTGTTAAACAAAACGACTTACATATTTTAAGCATGCTAACCTTTAGCCCGGTAAGCAAATTAAAAAAAAAAACGCAATATGTAGGCTACACGAGAACGGAGACGTCGAGTAACCAAAACAAATGCGTTAAACAAATTCGTACACGTTATTTATCAATTTAACTCTAGAATTAAAGGATATACAACGAGAAACAACGTTTGACAACCTTTAAACAGTTTTAATAACTATCTCAAAAATTGTCGCTCTGATGCAAACAACTGATGAGTTATCTACTTAAATTTGTTGAACAAAACGACTTACGTATTTTAAGCATGCTAACCTTTAGCCCGGTAAGCAAATTAAAAAAAAAAACGCAATATGTAGGCTACACGAGAACGGAGACGTCGAGTAACCAAAACAAATGCGTTAAACAAATTCGTACACGTTATTTATCAATTTAACTCTAGAATTAAAGGATATACAACGAGAAACAACGTTTGACAACCTTTAAACAGTTTTAATAACTATCTCAAAAATTGTCGCTCTGATGCAAACAACTGATGAGTTATCTACTCAAATTTGTTAAACAAAACGACTTACATATTTTAAGCATGCTAACCTTTAGCCCGGTAAGCAAATTAAAAAAAAAAACGCAATATGTAGGCTACACGAGAACGGAGACGTCGAGTAACCAAAACAAATGCGTTAAACAAATTCGTACACGTTATTTATCAATTTAACTCTAGAATTAAAGGATATACAACGAGAAACAACGTTTGACAACCTTTAAACAGTTTTAATAACTATCTCAAAAATTGTCGCTCTGATGCAAACAACTGATGAGTTATCTACTCAAATTTGTTGAAGAAAACGACTTACGTATTTTAAGCATGCTAACCTTTAGCCCGGTAAGCAAATTAAAAAAAAAACGCAATATGTAGGCTACACGAGAACTGAGCTGTCGAGTAACCAAAACAAATGCGTTAAACAAATTCGTACACGTTATTTATCAATTTAACTCTAGAATTAAAGGATATACAACGAGAAACAACGTTTGACAACCTTTAAACAGTTTTAATAACTATCTCAAAAATTGTCGCTCTGATGCAAACAACTGATGACTTATCTACTTAAATTTGTTGAACAAAACGACTTACGTATTTTAAGCATGCTAACCTTTAGCCCGGTAAGCAAATTAAAAAAAAAACGCAATATGTAGGCTACACGAGAACGGAGCCGTCGAGTAACCAAAACAAATGCGTTAAACAAATTCGTACACGTTATTTATCAATTTAACTCTAGAATTAAAGGATATACAACGAGAAACAACGTTTGACAACCTTTAAACAGTTTTAATAACTATCTCAAAAATTGTCGCTCTGATGCAAACAACTGATGAGTTATCTACTTAAATTTGTTGAACAAAACGACTTACGTATTTTAAGCATGCTAACCTTTAGCCCGGTAAGCAAATTAAAAAAAAACGCAATATGTAGGCTACACGAGAACGGAGACGTCGAGTAACCAAAACAAATGCGTTAAACAAATTCGTACACGTTATTTATCAATTTGACTCTAGAATTAAAGGATATACAATGAGAAACAACGTTTGACAACCTTTAAACAGTTTTAATAACTATCTCAAAAATTGTCGCTCTGATGCAAACAACTGATGAGTTATCTACTTAAATTTGTTGAACAAAACGACTTACGTATTTTAAGCATGCTAACCTTTAGCCCGGTAAGCAGATTAAAAAAAAAACGCAATATGTAGGCTAAACGAGAACGGAGACTTCGAGTAACCAAAACAAATGCGTTAAATAAATTCGTACACGTTATTTATCAATTTAACTCTAGAATTAAAGGATATACAACGAGAAACAACGTTTGACAACCTTTAAACAGTTTTAATAACTATCTCAAAAATCGTCGCTCTGATGCAAACAACTGAGGAGTTATCTACTTAAATTTGTTGAACAAAACGACTTACGTATTTTAAGCATGCTAACCTTTAGCCTGGTAAGCAAATTAAAAAAAAAAACGCAATATGTAGGCTACACGAGAACGGAGACGTCGAGTAAACAAAACAAATGCGTTAAACAAATTCGTACACGTTATTTATCAATTTAACTCTAGAATTAAAGGATATACAACGAGAAACAACGTTTGACAACCTTTAAACAGTTTTAATAACTATCTCAAAAATTGTCGCTCTGATGCAAACAACTGATGAGTTATCTACTCAAATTTGTTAAACAAAACGACTTACATATTTTAAGCATGCTAACCTTTAGCCCGGTAAGCAAATTAAAAAAAAAACGTAATATGTAGGCTACACGAGAACGGAGACGTCGAGTAACCAAAACAAATGCGTTAAACAAATTCGTACACGTTATTTATCAATTTAACTCTAGAATTAAAGGATATACAACGAGAAACAACGTTTGACAACCTTTAAACAGTTTTAATAACTATCTCAAAAATTGTCGCTCTGATGCAAACAACTGATGAGTTATCTACTCAAATTTGTTGAAGAAAACGACTTACGTATTTTAAGCATGCTAACCTTTAGCCCGGTAAGCAAATTAAAAAAAAAACGCAATATGTAGGCTACACGAGAACTGAGCTGTCGAGTAACCAAAACAAATGCGTTAAACAAATTCGTACACGTTATTTATCAATTTAACTCTAGAATTAAAGGATATACAACGAGAAACAACGTTTGACAACCTTTAAACAGTTTTAATAACTATCTCAAAAATTGTCGCTCTGATGCAAACAACTGATGAGTTATCTACTTAAATTTGTTGAACAAAACGACTTACGTATTTTAAGCATGCTAACTTTTAGCCCGGTAAGCAAATTAAAAAAAAAACGCAATATGTAGGCTACACGAGAACGGAGACGTCGAGTAACCAAAACAAATGCGTTAAACAAATTCGTACACGTTATTTATCAATTTAACTCTAGAATTAAAGGATATACAACGAGAAACAACGTTTGACAACCTTTAAACAGTTTTAATAACTATCTCAAAAATTGTCGCTCTGATGCAAACAACTGAGGAGTTATCTACTTAAATTTGTTGAACAAAACGACTTACGTATTTTAAGCATGCTAACCTTTAGCCCGGTAAGCAAATTAAAAAAAAAACGCAATATGTAGGCTACACGAGAACGGAGCCGTCGAGTAACCAAAACAAATGCGTTAAACAAATTCGTACACGTTATTTATCAATTTAACTCTAGAATTAAAGGATATACAACGAGAAACAACGTTTGACAACCTTTAAACAGTTTTAATAACTATCTCAAAAATTGTCGCTCTGATGCAAACAACTGATGAGTTATCTACTTAAATTTGTTGAACAAAACGACTTACGTATTTTAAGCATGCTAACCTTTAGCCCGGTAAGCAAATTAAAAAAAAACGCAATATGTAGGCTACACGAGAACGGAGACGTCGAGTAACCAAAACAAATGCGTTAAACAAATTCGTACACGTTATTTATCAATTTGACTCTAGAATTAAAGGATATACAATGAGAAACAACGTTTGACAAGCTTTAAGCAGTTTTAATAACTATCTCAAAAATTGTCGCTCTGATGCAAACAACTGATGAGTTATCTACTTAAATTTGTTGAACAAAACGACTTACGTATTTTAAGCATGCTAACCTTTAGCCCGGTAAGCAGATTAAAAAAAAAACGCAATATGTAGGCTAAACGAGAACGGAGACTTCGAGTAACCAAAACAAATGCGTTAAATAAATTCGTACACGTTATTTATCAATTTAACTCTAGAATTAAAGGATATACAACGAGAAGCAACGTTTGACAACCTTTAAACAGTTTTAATAACTATCTCAAAAATCGTCGCTCTGATGCAAACAACTGAGGAGTTATCTACTTAAATTTGTTGAACAAAACGACTTACGTATTTTAAGCATGCTAACCTTTAGCCTGGTAAGCAAATTAAAAAAAAAAACGCAATATGTAGGCTACACGAGAACGGAGACGTCGAGTAAACAAAACAAATGCGTTAAACAAATTCGTACACGTTATTTATCAATTTAACTCTAGAATTAAAGGATATACAACGAGAAACAACGTTTGACAACCTTTAAACAGTTTTAATAACTATCTCAAAAATTGTCGCTCTGATGCAAACAACTGATGAGTTATCTACTTAAATTTGTTGAACAAAACGACTTACGTATTTTAAGCATGCTAACCTTTAGCCCGGTAAGCAAATTAAAAAAAAAAACCCAATATGTAGGCTACACGAGAACGGAGACGTCGAGTAACCAAAACAAATGCGTTAAACAAATTCGTACACGTTATTTATCAATTTAACTCTAGAATTAAAGGATATACAACGAGAAACAACGTTTGACAACCTTTAAACAGTTTTAATAACTATCTCAAAAATTGTCGCTCTGATGCAAACAACTGATGAGTTATCTACTTAAATTTGTTGAACAAAACGACTTACGTATTTTAAGCATGCTAACCTTTAGCCCGGTAAGCAAATTAAAAAAAAACGCAATATGTAGGCTACACGAGAACGGAGACGTCGAGTAACCAAAACAAATGCGTTAAACAAATTCGTACACGTTATTTATCAATTTAACTCTAGAATTAAAGGATATACAACGAGAAACAACGTTTGACAACCTTTAAACAGTTTTAATAACTATCTCAAAAATTGTCGCTCTGATGCAAACAACTGATGAGTTATCTACTTAAATTTGTTGAACAAAACGACTTACGTATTTTAAGCATGCTAACCTTTAGCCCGGTAAGCAAATTAAAAAAAAACCCAATATGTAGGCTACACGAGAACGGAGAAGTCGGGTAACCAAAACAAATGCGTTAAACAAATTCGTACACGTTATTTATCAATTTAACTCTATAATTAAAGGATATACAACGAGAAACAACGTTTGACAACCTTTAAACAGTTTTAATAACTATCTCAAAAATTGTCGCTCTGGTGCAAACAACTGAGGAGTTATCTACTTAAATTTGTTGAACAAAACGACTTACGTATTTTAAGCATGCTAACCTTTAGCCCGGTAAGCAAATTAAAAAAAAACGCAATATGTAGGCTACACGAGAACGGAGACGTCGAGTAACCAAAACAAATGCGTTAAACAAATTCGTACACGTTATTTATCAATTTAGCTCTAGAATTAAAGGATATACAACGAGAAACAACATTTGACAACCTTTAAACAGTTTTATAGCTATCTCAAAAATTGTCGCTCTGATGCAAACAACTGATGAGTTATCTACTTAAATTTGTTGAACAAAACGACTTACGTATTTTAAGCATGCTAACCTTTAGCCCGCTAAGCAAGTTAAAAAAAAAAACGCAATATGTAGGCTACACGAGAACGGAGCCGTCGAGTAACCAAAACAAATGCGTTAAACAAATTCGTACACGTTATTTATCAATTTAACTCTAGAATTAAAGGATATACAACGAGAAACAACGTTTGACAACCTTTAAACAGTTTTAATAAATATCTCAAAAATTGTCGCTCTGATGCAAACAACTGATGAGATATCTACTTAAATTTGTTGAACAAAACGACTTACGTATTTTAAGCATGCTAACCTTTAGCCCGGTAAGCAAATTAAAAAAAAAAACGCAATATGTAGGCTACACGAGAACGGAGACGTCGAGTAACCAAAACAAATGCGTTAAACAAATTTGTACACGTTATTTATCAATTTAACTCTAGAATTAAAGGATATACAACGAGAAACAACGTTTGACAACCTTTAAACAGTTTTAATAACTATCTCAAAAATTGTCGCTCTGATGCAAACAACTGATGAGTTATCTACTTAAATTTGTTGAACAAAACGACTTACGTATTTTAAGCATGCTAACCTTTAGCCCGGTAAGCAAATTAAAAAAAAAAACGCAATATGTAGGCTACACGAGAACGGAGACGTCGAGTAACCAAAACAAATGCGTTAAACAAATTCGTACACGTTATTTATCAATTTAACTCTAGAATTAAAGGATATACAACGAGAAACAACGTTTGACAACCTTTAAACAGTTTTAATAACTATCTCAAAAATTGTCGCTCTGATGCAAACAACTGAGGAGTTATCTACTTAAATTTGTTGAACAAAACGATTTACGTATTTTAAGCATGCTAACCTTTAGTCCGGTAAGCAGATTAAAAAAAAAACGCAATATGTAGGCTACACGAGAACGGAGCCGTCGAGTAACCAAAACAAATGCGTTAAACAAATTCGTACACGTTATTTATCAATTTAACTCTAGAATTAAAGGATATACAACGAGAAACAACGTTTGACAACCTTTAAACAGTTTTAATAACTATCTCAAAAATTGTCGCTCTGATGCAAACAACTGATGAGTTATCTACTTAAATTTGTTGAACAAAACGACTTACGTATTTTAAGCATGCTAACCTTTAGCCCGGTAAGCAAATTAAAAAAAAAACGCAATATGTAGGCTACACGAGAACGGAGACTTCGAGTAACCAAAACAAATGCGTTAAACAAATTCGTACACGTTATTTATCAATTTGACTCCAGAATTAAAGGATATACAACGAGAAACAACGTTTGACAACCTTTAAACAGTTTTAATAACTATCTCAAAAATTGTCGCTCTGATGCAAACAACTGATGAGTTATCTACTTAAATTTGTTGAACAAAACGACTTACGTATTTTAAGCATGCTAACCTTTAGCCCGGTAAGCAGATTAAAAAAAAAAACGCAATATGTAGGCTAAACGAGAACGGAGACTTCGAGTAACCAAAACAAACGCGTTAAACAAATTCGTACACGTTATTTATCAATTTAACTCTAGAATTAAAGGATATACAACGAGAAACAACGTTTGACAACCTTTAAACAGTTTTAATAACTATCTCAAAAATCGTCGCTCTGATGCAAACAACTGAGGAGTTATCTACTTAAATTTGTTGAACAAAGCGACTTACGTATTTTAAGCATGCTATCCTTTAGCCCGGTAAGCAAATTAAAAAAAAACGCAATATGTAGGCTACACGAGAACGGAGACGTCGAGTAAACAAAACAAATGCGTTAAACAAATTCGTACACGTTAATTATCAATTTAACTCTAGAATTAAAGGATATACAACGAGAAACAACGTTTGACAACCTTTAAACAGTTTTAATAACTATCTCAAAAATTGTCGCTCTGATGCAAACAACTGATGAGTTATCTTCTTAAATTTGTTGAACAAAACGACTTACGTATTTTAAGCATGCTAACCTTTAGCCCGGTAAGCAAATTAAAAAAAAAAACGCAATATGTAGGCTACACGAGAACGGAGACGTCGAGTAACCAAAACAAATGCGTTAAAACAAATTCGTACACGTTATTTATCAATTTAACTCTAGAATTAAAGGATATACAACGAGAAACAACGTTTGACAACCTTTAAACAGTTTTAATAACTATCTCAAAAATTGTCGCTCTGATGCGTTATCTACTTAAATTTGTTGAACAAAACGACTTACGTATTTTAAGCATGCTAACCTTTAGCCCGGTAAGCAAATTAAAAAAAAAACGCAATATGTAGGCTACACGAGAACGGAGACGTCGAGTAACCAAAACAAATGCGTTAAACAAATTCGTACACGTTATTTATCAATTTAACTCTAGAATTAAAGGATATACAACGAGAAACAACGTTTGACAACCTTTAAACAGTTTTAATAACTATCTCAAAAATTGTCGCTCTGATGCAAACAACTGATGAGTTATCTACTTAAATTTGTTGAAAAAAACGACTTACGTATTTTAAGCATGCTAACCTTTAGCCCGGTAAGCAAATTAAAAAAAAAACCCAATATATAGGCTACACGAGAACGGAGAAGTCGGGTAACCAAAACAAATGCGTTAAACAAATTCGTACACGTTATTTATCAATTTAACTCTATAATTAAAGGATATACAACGAGAAACAACGTTTGACAACCTTTAAACAGTTTTAATAACTATCTCAAAAATTGTCGCTCTGATGCAAACAACTGAGGAGTTATCTACTTAAATTTGTTGAACAAAACGACTTACGTATTTTAAGCATGCTAACCTTTAGCCCGGTAAGCAAATTAAAAAAAAAAAACGCAATATGTAGGCTACACGAGAACGGAGACGTCGAGTAACCAAAACAAATGCGTTAAACAAATTCGTACACGTTATTTATCAATTTAACTCTAGAATTAAAGGATATACAACGAGAAACAACGTTTGACAACCTTTAAACAGTTTTAATAGCTATCTCAAAAATTGTCGCTCTGATGCAAACAACTGATGAGTTATCTACTTAAATTTGTTGAACAAAACGACTTACGTATTTTAAGCATGCTAACCTTTAGCCCGGTAAGCAAATTAAAAAAAAAAAACGCAATATGTAGGCTACACGAGAACGGAGACGTCGAGTAACCAAACAAATGCGTTAAACAAATTCGTACACGTTTATTTATCAATTTGACTCTAGAATTAAAGGATATACAACGAGAAACAACGTTTGACAACCTTTAAACAGTTTTAATAACTATCTCAAAAATTGTCGCTCTGATGCAAACAACTGATGAGTTATCTACTTAAATTTGTTGAACAAAACGACTTGCGTATTTTAAGCATGCTAACCTTTAGCCCGGTAAGCAAATTAAAAAGAAAACGCAATATGTAGGCTACACGAGAACGGAGAAGTCGGGTAACCAAAACAAATGCGTTAAACAAATTCGTACACGTTATTTATCAATTTAACCCTAGAATTAAAGGATATACAACGAGAAACAACGTTTGACAACCTTTAAACAGTTTTAATAACTATCTCAAAAATTGTCGCTCTGATGCCAACAACTGATGAGTTATCTACTTAAATTTGTTGAACAAAACGACTTACGTATTTTAAGCATGCTAACCTTTTGCCCGGTAAGCAAATTAAAAAAAAAAACGCAATATGTAGGCTACACGAGAACGGAGCCGTCGAGTAACCAAAACAAATGCGTTAAACGAATTCGTACACGTTATTATCAATTTAACTCTAGAATTAAAGTATATACCACGAGAAACAACGTTTGACAACCTTTAAACAGTTTTAATAACTATCTCAAAAATTGTCGCTCTGATGCAAACAACTGATGAGTTATCTACTTAAATTTGTTGAACAAAACGACTTACGTATTTAAGCATGCTAACCTTTAGCCCGGTAAGCAAATTAAAAAAAACGCAATATGTAGGCTACACGAGAACGGAGATGTCGAGTAACCAAAACAAATGCGTTAAACAAATTCGTACACGTTTATTTATCAATTTAACTCTAGAATTAAAGGATATACAACGAGAAACAACGTTTGACAACCTTTAAACAGTTTTAATAACTATCTCAAAAATTGTCGCTCTGATGCAAACAACTGATGAGTTATCTACTTAAATTTGTTGAACAAAACGACTTACGTATTTTAAGCATGCTAACATTTAGCCCGGTAAGCAAATTAAAAAAAACACGCAATATGTAGGCTACACGAGAACGGAGCCGTCGAGTAACCAAAACAAATGCGTTAAACAAATTCGTACACGTTATTTATCAATTTAACTCTAGAATTAAAGGATATACAACGAGAAACAACGTTTGACAACCTTTAAACAGTTTTAATAACTATCTCAAAAATTGTCGCTCTGATTCAAACAACTGATGAGTTATCTACTTAAATTTGTTGAACAAAACGACTTACGTATTTTAAGCATGCTAACCTTTAGCCCGGTAAGCAAATTAAAAAAAAAAAGCAATATGTAGGCTACACGAGAACGGAGACGTCGAGTAACCAAAACAAATGCGTTAAACAAATTCGTACACGTTATTTATCAATTTAACTCTAGAATTAAAGGATATACACCGAGAAACAACGTTTGACAACCTTTAAACAGTTTTAATAACTATCTCAAAAATTGTCGCTCTGATGGAAACAACTGATGAGTTATCTACTCAAATTTGTTGAACAAAACGACTTACATATTTTAAGCATGCTAACCTTTAGCCCGGTAAGCAAATTAAAAAAAAAAAAACGCAATATGTAGGCTACACGAGAACGGAGACGTCGGGTAACCAAAACAAATGCGTTAAACAAATTCGTACACGTTATTTATCAATTTAACTCTAGAATTAAAGGATATACAACGAGAAACAACGTTTGACAACCTTTAAACAGTTTTAATAACTATCTCAAAAATTGTCGCTCTGATGCAAACAACTGATGAGTTATATACTCAAATTTGTTGAACAAAACGACTTACGTATTTTAAGCATGCTAACCTTTAGCCCGGTAAGCAAATTAAAAAAAAAAACGCAATATGTAGGCTACACGAGAACGGAGACGTCGAGTAACCAAAACAAATGCGTTAAATAAATTCGTACACGTTATTTATCAATTTAACTCTAGAATTAAAGGATATACAACGAGAAACAACGTTTGACAACCTTTAAACAGTTTTAATAACTATCTCAAAAATTGTCGCTCTGATGCAAACAACTGATGAGTTATCTACTTAAATTTGTTGAACAAAACGACTTACGTATTTTAAGCATGCTAACCTTTAGCCCGGTAAGCAAATTAAAAAAAAAACGCAATATGTAGGCTACACGAGAACGGAGACGTCGAGTAACCAAAACAAATGCGTTAAACAAATTCGTACACGTTATTTATCAATTTAACTCTAGAATTAAAGGATATACAACGAGAAACAACGTTTGACAACCTTTAAACAGTTTTAATAACTATCTCAAAAATTGTCGCTCTGATGCAAACAACTGATGAGTTATCTACTTAAATTTGTTGAACAAAACGACTTACGTATTTTAAGCATGCTAACCTTTAGCCCGGTAAGCAAATTAAAAACAAAACGCAATATGTAGGCTACACGAGAACGGAGACGTCGAGTAACCAAAACAAATGCGTTAAACAAATTCGTACACGTTATTTATCAATTTAACTCTAAAATTAAAGGATATACAACGAGAAACAACGTTTGACAACCTTTAAACAGTTTTAATAACTATCTCAAAAATTGTCGCTCTGATGCAAACAACTGATGAGTTATCTACTTAAATTTGTTGAACAAAACGACTTACGCATTTTAAGCATACTAACCTTTAGCCCGGTAAGCAAATTAAAAAAAAAAAACGCAATATGTAGGCTACACGAGAACGGAGACGTCGAGTAACCAAAACAAATGCGTTAAACAAATTCGTACACGTTATTTATCAATTTAACTCTAGAATTAAAGGATATACAACGAGAAACAACGTTTGACAACCTTTAAACAGTTTTAATAACTATCTCAAAAATTGTCGCTCTGATGCAAACAACTGATGAGTTATCTACTTAAATTTGTTGAACAAAACGACTTACGTATTTTAAGCATGCTAACCTTTAGCCCGGTAAGCAAATTAAAAAAAAAACGCAATATGTAGGCTACACGAGAACTGAGCCGTCGAGTAACCAAAACAAATGCGTTAAAGAAATTCGTACACGTTATTTATCAATTTAACTCTAGAATTAAAGGATATACAACGAGAAACAACGTTTGACAACCTTTAAACAGTTTTAATAACTATCTCAAAAATTGTCGCTCTGATGCAAACAACTGATGAGTTATCTACTCAAATTTGTTGAACAAAACGACTTACATATTTTAAGCATGCTAACCGTTAGCCCGGTAAGCAAATTAAAAAAAAAAACGCAATATGTAGGCTACACGAGAACGGAGACGCCGAGTAACCAAAACAAATGCGTTAAACAAATTCGTACACGTTATTTATCAATTTAACTCTAGAATTAAAGGATATACAACGAGAAACAACGTTTGACAACCTTTAAACAGTTTTAATAACTATCTCAAAAATTGTCGCTCTGATGCAAACAACTGATGAGTTATCTACTTAAATTTGTTGAACAAAACGACTTACGTATTTTAAGCATGCTAACCTTTAGCCCGGTAAGCAAATTAAAAAAAAAAAAAAACGCAATATGTAGGCTACACGAGAACGGAGACGTCGAGTAACCAAAACAAATGCGTTAAACAAATTCGTACACGTTATTTATCAATTTAACTCTAGAATTAAAGGATATGCAACGAGAAACAACGTTTGACAACCTTTAAACAGTTTTAATAACTATCTCAAAAATTGTCGCTCTGATGCAAACAACTGATGAGTTATCTACTCAAATTTGTTGAACAAAACCACTTACATATTTTAAGCATGCTAACCTTTAGCCCGGTAAGCAAATTAAAAAAAAAACGCAATATGTAGGCTACACGAGAACGGAGACGTCGAGTAACCAAAACAAATGCGTTAAACAAATTCGTACACGTTATTTATCAATTTAACTCTAGAATTAAAGGATATACAACGAGAAACAACGTTTGACAACCTTTAAACAGTTTTAATAACTATCTCAAAAATTGTCGCTCTGATGCAAACAACTGATGAGTTATCTACTTAAATTTGTTGAACAAAACGACTTACGTATTTTAAGCATGCTAACCTTTAGCCCGGTAAGCAAATTAAAAAAAAAACGCAATATGTAGGCTACACGAGAACGGAGACGTCGAGTAACCAAAACAAATGCGTTAAACAAATTCGTACACGTTATTTATCAATTTAACTCTAGATTTAAAAGATATACAACGAGAAACAACGTTTGACAACCTTTAAACAGTTTTAATAACTATCTCAAAAATTGTCGCTCTGATGCAAACAACTGATGAGTTATCAACTCAAATTTGTTGAACAAAACGACTTACGTATTTTAAGCATGCTAACCTTTAGCCCGGTAAGCAAATTAAAAAAAAAAACGCAATATGTAGGCTACACGAGAACTGAGCCGTCGAGTAACCAAAACAAATGCGTTAAACAAATTCGTACACGTTATTTATCTACTTAAATTTGTTGAACAAAACGACTTACGTATTTTAAGCATGCTAACCTTTAGCCCGGTAAGCAAATTAAAAAAAAAACGCAATCTGTAGGCTACACGAGAACTGAGCCGTCGAGTAACCAAAACAAATGCGTTAAACAAATTCGTACACGTTATTTATCAATTTAACTCTAGAATTAAAGGTATACAACGAGAAACAACGTTTGACAACCTTTAAACAGTTTTAATAACTATCTCAAAAATTGTCGCTCTGATGTAAACAACTGATGAGTTATCTACTTAAATTTGTTGAACAAAACGACTTACGTATTTTAAGCATGCTAACCTTTAGCCCGGTAAGCAAATTAAAAAAAAAAACGCAATATGTAGGCTACACGAGAACGGAGACGTCGAGTAACCAAAACAAATGCGTTAAACAAATTCGTACACGTTATTTATCAATTTAACTCTAGAATTAAAGGATATACAACGAGAAACAACGTTTGACAACCTTTAAACAGTTTTAATAACTATCTCAAAAATTTACGCTCTGATGCAAACAACTGATGAGTTATCTACTTAAATTTGTTGAACAAAACGACTTACGTATTATAAGCATGCTAACCTTTAGCCCGGTAAGCAAATTAAAAAAAAAACGCAATATGTAGGCTACACGAGAACGGAGACGTCGAGTAACCAAAACAAATGCGTTAAACAAATTCGTACACGTTATTTATCAATTTAACTCTAGAATTAAAGGATATACAACGAGAAACAACGTTTGACAACCTTTAAACAGTTTTAATAACTATCTCAAAAATTGTCGCTCTGATGCAAACAACTGATGAGTTATCTACTCAAATTTGTTGAACAAAACGACTTACATATTTTAAGCATGCTAACCTTTAGCCCGGTAAGCAAATTAAAAAAAAAAACGCAATATGTAGGCTACACAAGAACGGAGACGCCGAGTAACCAAAACAAATGCGTTAAACAAATTCGTACACGTTATTTATCAATTTAACTCTAGAATTAAAGGATATACAACGAGAAACAACGTTTGACAACCTTTAAACAGTTTTAATAACTATCTCAAAAATTGTCGCTCTGATGCAAACAACTGATGAGTTATCTACTTAAATTTGTTGAACAAAACGACTTACGTATTTTAAGCATGCTAACCTTTAGCCCGGTAAGCAAATTAAAAAAAAAAAAACGCAATATGTAGGCTACACGAGAACGGAGACGTCGAGTAACCAAAACAAATGCGTTAAACAAATTCGTACACGTTATTTATCAATTTAACTCTAGAATTAAAGGATATGCAACGAGAAACAACGTTTGACAACCTTTAAACAGTTTTAATAACTATCTCAAAAATTGTCGCTCTGATGCAAACAACTGATGAGTTATCTACTCAAATTTGTTGAACAAAACGACTTACATATTTTAAGCATGCTGACCTTTAGCCCGGTAAGCAAATTAAAAAAAAAAACGCAATATGTAGGCTACACGAGAACGGAGACGTCGAGTAACCAAAACAAATGCGTTAAACAAATTCGTACACGTTATTTATCAATTTAACTCTAGAATTAAAGGATATACAACGAGAAACAACGTTTGACAACCTTTAAACAGTTTTAATAACTATCTCAAAAATTGTCGCTCTGATGCAAACAACTGATGAGTTATCTACTTAAATTTGTTGAACAAAACGACTTACGTATTTTAAGCATGCTAACCTTTAGCCCGGTAAGCAAATTAAAAAAAAACGGAATATGTAGGCTACTCGAGAACGGAGACGTCGAGTAACCAAAACAAATGCGTTAAACAAATTCGTACACGTTATTTATCAATTTAACTCTAGATTTAAAGGATATACAACGAGAAACAACTTTTGACAACCTTTAAACAGTTTTAATAACTATCTCAAAAATTGTCGCTCTGATGCAAACAACTGATGAGTTATCAACTCAAATTTGTTGAACAAAACGACTTACGTATTTTAAGCATGCTAACCTTTAGCCCGGTAAGCAAATTAAAAAAAAAACGCAATATGTAGGCTACACGAGAACTGAGCCGTCGAGTAACCAAAACAAATGCGTTAAACAAATTCGTACACGTTATTTATCTACTTAAATTTGTTGAACAAAACAACTTACGTATTTTAAGCATGCTAACCTTTAGCCCGGTAAGCAAATTAAAAAAAAAACGCAATATGTAGGCTACACGAGAACTGAGCCGTCGAGTAACCAAAACAAATGCGTTAAACAAATTCGTACACGTTATTTATCAATTTAACTCTAGAATTAAAGGATATACAACGAGAAACAACGTTTGACAACCTTTAAACAGTTTTAATAACTATCTCAAAAATTGTCGCTCTGATGCAAACAACTGATGAGTTATCTACTTAAATTTGTTGAACAAAACGACTTACGTATTTTAAGCATGCTAACCTTTAGCCCGGTAAGCAAATTAAAAAAAAAAACGCAATATGTAGGCTACACGAGAACGGAGACGTCGAGTAACCAAAACAAATGCGTTAAACAAATTCGTACACGTTATTTATCAATTTAACTCTAGAATTAAAGGATATACAACGAGAAACAACGTTTGACAACCTTTAAACAGTTTTAATAACTATCTCAAAAATTTTCGCTCTGATGCAAACAACTGATGAGTTATCTACTTAAATTTGTTGAACAAAACGACTTACGTATTATAAGCATGCTAACCTTTAGCCCGGTAAGCAAATTAAAAAAAAAACGCAATATGTAGGCTACACTAGAACGGAGACGTCGAGTAACCAAAACAAATGCGTTAAACAAATTCGTACACGTTATTTATCAATTTAACTCTAGAATTAAAGGATATACAACGAGAAACAACGTTTGACAGCCTTTAAACAGTTTTAATAACTATCTCAAAAATTGTCGCTCTGATGCAAACAACTGATGAGTTATCTACTTAAATTTGTTGAACAAAACGACTTACGTATTTTAAGCATGCTAACCTTTAGCCCGGTAAGCAAATTAAAAAAAAAACGCAATATGTAGGCTACACGAGAACGGAGACGTCGAGTAACCAAAACAAATGCGTTAAACAAATTCGTACACGTTATTTATCAATTTAACTCTAGAATTAAAGGATATACAACGAGAAACAACGTTTGACAACCTTTAAACAGTTTTAATAACTATCTCAAAAATTGTCGCTCTGATGCAAACAACTGATGAGTTATCTACTTAAATTTGTTGAACAAAACGACTTACGTATTTTAAGCATGCTAACCTTTAGCCCGGTAAGCAAATTAAAAAAAAAACGCAATATGTAGGCTACACGAGAACGGAGACGTCGAGTAACCAAAACAAATGCGTTAAACAAATTAGTACACGTTATTTATCAATTTGACTCTAGAATTAAAGGATATACAACGAGAAACAACGTTTGACAACCTTTAAACAGTTTTAATAACTATCTCAAAAATTGTCGCTCTGATGCAAACAACTGATGAGTTATCTACTTAAATTTGTTGAACAAAACGACTTACGTATTTTAAGCATGCTAACCTTTAGCCCGGTAAGCAAATTAAAAAAAAAACGCAATATGTAGGCTACACGAGAACGGAGATGTCGGGTAACCAAAACAAATGCGTTAAACAAATTCGTACACGTTATTTATCAATTTAACTCTAGAATTAAAGGATATACAACGAGAAACAACGTTTGACAACCTTTAAACAGTTTTAATAACTATCTCAAAAATTGTCGCTCTGATGCAAACAACTGATGAGTTATCTACTTAAATTTGTTGAACAAAACGACTTACGTATTTTAAGCATGCTAACCTTTAGACCGGTAAGCACATAAAAAAAAAAAACGCAATATGTAGGCTACACGAGAATGGAGCCGTCGAGTAACCAAAACAAATGCGTTAAACCAATTCGTACACGTTATTTATCAATTTAACTCTAGAATTAAAGGATATACAACGAGAAACAACGTTTGACAACCTTTAAACAGTTTTAATAACTATCTCAAAAATTGTCGCTCTGATGCAAACAACTGATGAGTTATCTACTTAAATTTGTTGAACAAAACGACTTACGTATTTTAAGCATGCTAACCTTTAGCCCGGTAAGCAAATTAAAAAAAAAACGCAATATGTAGGCTACACGAGAACGGAGACGTCGAGTAACCAAAACAAATGCGTTAAACAAATTCGTACACGTTATTTATCAATTTAACTCTAGAATTAAAGGATATACAACGAGAAACAACGTTTGACAACCTTTAAACAGTTTTAATAACTATCTCAAAAATTGTCGCTCTGATGCAAACAACTGATGAGTTATCTACTTAAATTTGTTGAACAAAACGACTTACGTATTTTAAGCATGCTAACCTTTAGCCCGGTAAGCAAATTAAAAAAAAAAAACGCAATATGTAGGCTACACGAGAACGGAGCCGTCGAGTAACCAAAACAAATGCGTTAAACAAATTCGTACACGTTATTTATCAATTTAACTCTAGAATTAAAGGATATACAACGAGAAACAACGTTTGACAACCTTTAAACAGTTTTAATAACTATCTCAAAAATTGTCGCTCTGATGCAAACAACTGATGAGTTATCTACTTAAATTTGTTGAACAAAACGACTTACGTATTTTAAGCATGCTAACCTTTAGCCCGGTAAGCAAATTAAAAAAAAACCCAATATGTAGGCTACACGAGAACTGAGCCGTCGAGCAACCAAAACAAATGCGTTAAACAAATTCGTACACGTTATTTATCAATTTAACTCTAGAATTAAAGGATATACAACGAGAAACAACGTTTGACAACCTTTAAACAGTTTTAATAACTATCTCAAAAATTGTCGCTCTGATGCAAACAACTGATGAGTTATCTACTTAAATTTGTTGAACAAAACGACTTACGTATTTTAAGCATGCTAACCTTTAGCCCGGTAAGCAAATTTAAAAAAAAACGCAATATGTAGGCTACACGAGAACGGAGCCGCCGAGTAACCAAAACAAATGCGTTAAACAAATTCGTACACGTTATTTATCAATTTAACTCTAGAATTAAAGGATATACAACGAGAAACAACGTTTGACAACCTTTAAACAGTTTTAATAACTATCTCAAAAATTGTCGCTCTGATGCAAACAACTGATGAGTTATCTAATTAAATTTGTTGAACGAAACGACTTACGTATTTTAAGCATGCTAACCTTTAGCCCGGTAAGCAAATTGAAAAAAAAAACCCAATATGTAGGCTACACGAGAACTGAGCCGTCGAGTAACCAAAACAAATGCGTTAAACAAATTCGTACACGTTATTTATCAATTTAACTCTAGAATTAAAGGATATACAACGAGAAACAACGTTTGACAACCTTTAAACAGTTTTAATAACTATCTCAAAAATTGTCGCTCTGATGCAAACAACTGATGAGTTATCTACTTAAATTTGTTGAACAAAACGACTTACGTATTTTAAGCATGCTAACCTTTAGCCCGGTAAGCAAATTAAAAAAAAAAACGCAATATGTAGGCTACACGAGAACGGAGCCGTCGAGTAACCAAAACAAATGCGTTAAACAAATTCGTACACGTTATTTATCAATTTAACTCTAGAATTAAAGGATATACAACGAGAAACAACGTTTGACAACCTTTAAACAGATTTAATAACTATCTCAAAAATCGTCGCTCTGATGCAAAGAACTGAGGAGTTATCTACTTAAATTTGTTGAACAAAACGACTTACGTATTTTAAGCATGCTAACCTTTAGCCCGGTAAGCAAATTAAAAAAAAAACGCAATATGTAGGCTACACGAGAACGGAGACGTCGAGTAACCAAAACAAATGCGTTAAACAAATTCGTACACGTTATTTATCAATTTAACTCTAGAATTAAAGGATATACAACGAGAAACAAAGTTTGACAACCTTTAAACAGTTTTAATAACTATCTCAAAAATTGTCGCTCTGATGCAAACAACTGATGAGTTATCTACTTAAATTTGTTGAACAAAACGACTTACGGGTTTTAAGCATGCTAACCTTTAGCCCGGTAAGCAAATTAAAAAAAAAAACGCAATATGTAGGCTACACGAGAACTGAGCCGTCGAGTAACCAAAACAAATGCGTTAAACAAATTCGTACACGTTATTTATCAATTTAACTCTAGAATTAAAGGATATACAACGAGAAACAACGTTTGACAACCTTTAAACAGTTTTAATAACTATCTCAAAAATTGTCGCTCTAATGCAAACAACTGATGAGTTATCTACTTAAATTTGTTGAACAAAACGACTTACGTATTTTAAGCATGCTAACCTTTAGCCCGGTAAGCAAATTAAAAAAAAAACGCAATATGTAGGCTACACGAGAACGGAGACGTCGAGTAACCAAAACAAATGCGTTAAACAAATTCGTACACGTTATTTATCAATTTGACTCTAGAATTAAAGGATATACAACGAGAAACAACGTTTGACAACCTTTAAACAGTTTTAACAACTATCTCAAAAATTGTCGCTCTGATGCAAACAACTGATGAGTTATCTACTTAAATTTGTTGAACAAAACGACTTACGTATTTTAAGCATGCTAACCTTTAGCCCGGTAAGCAAATTAAAAAAAACGCAATATGTAGGCTACACGAGAACGGAGACGTCGAGTAACCAAAACAAATGCGTTAAACAAATTCGTACACGTTATTTATCAATTTAACTCTAGAATTAAAGGATATACAACGAGAAACAACGTTTGACAACCTTTAAACAGTTTTAATAACTATCTCAAAAATTGTCGCTCTGATGCAAACAACTGATGAGTTATCTACTTAAATTTGTTGAACAAAACGACTTACGTATTTTAAGCATGCTAACCTTTAGCCCGGTAAGCAAATTAAAAAAAAAACGCAATATGTAGGCTACACGAGAAAGGAGACGTCGAGTAACCAAAACAAATGCGTTAAACAAATTCGTACACGTTATTTATCAATTTAACTCTAGAATTAAAGGATATACAACGAGAAACAACGTTTGACAACCTTTAAACAGTTTTAATAACTATCTCAAAAATTGTCGCTCTGATGCAAACAACTGATGAGTTATCTACTCAAATTTGTTGAACAAAACGACTTACATATTTTAAGCATGCTAACTTTTAGCCCGGTAAGCAAATTAAAAAAAAAACGCAATATGTAGGCTACACGAGAAAGGAGCCGTCGAGTAACCAAAACAAATGCGTTAAACAAATTCGTACACGTTATTTATCAATTTAACTCTAGAATTAAAGGATATACAACGAGAAACAACGTTTGACAACCTTTAAACAGATTTAATAACTATCTCAAAAATCGTCGCTCTGATGCAAAGAACTGAGGAGTTATCTACTTAAATTTGTTGAACAAAACGACTTACGTATTTTAAGCATGCTAACCTTTAGCCCGGTAAGCAAATTAAAAAAAAAACGCAATATGTAGGCTACACGAGAACGGAGACGTCGAGTAACCAAAACAAATGCGTTAAACAAATTCGTACACGTTATTTATCAATTTAACTCTAGAATTAAAGGATATACAACGAGAAACAAAGTTTGACAACCTTTAAACAGTTTTAATAACTATCTCAAAAATTGTCGCTCTGATGCAAACAACTGATGAGTTATCTACTTAAATTTGTTGAACAAAACGACTTACGGGTTTTAAGCATGCTAACCTTTAGCCCGGTAAGCAAATTAAAAAAAAAACGCAATATGTAGGCTACACGAGAACTGAGCCGTCGAGTAACCAAAACAAATGCGTTAAACAAATTCGTACACGTTATTTATCAATTTAACTCTAGAATTAAAGGATATACAACGAGAAACAACGTTTGACAACCTTTAAACAGTTTTAATAACTATCTCAAAAATTGTCGCTCTGATGCAAACAACTGATGAGTTATCTACTTAAATTTGTTGAACAAAACGACTTACGTATTTTAAGCATGCTAACCTTTAGCCCGGTAAGCAAATTAAAAAAAAAAACGCAATATGTAGGCTACACGAGAACGGAGACGTCGAGTAACCAAAACAAATGCGTTAAACAAATTCGTACACGTTATTTATCAATTTGACTCTAGAATTAAAGGATATACAACGAGAAACAACGTTTGACAACCTTTAAACAGTTTTAACAACTATCTCAAAAATTGTCGCTCTGATGCAAACAACTGATGAGTTATCTACTTAAATTTGTTGAACAAAACGACTTACGTATTTTAAGCATGCTAACCTTTAGCCCGGTAAGCAAATTAAAAAAAACGCAATATGTAGGCTACACGAGAACGGAGACGTCGAGTAACCAAAACAAATGCGTTAAACAAATTCGTACAAGTTATTTATCAATTTAACTCTAGAATTAAAGGATATACAACGAGAAACAACGTTTGACAACCTTTAAACAGTTTTAATAACTATCTCAAAAATTGTCGCTCTGATGCAAACAACTGATGAGTTATCTACTTAAATTTGTTGAACAAAACGACTTACGTATTTTAAGCATGCTAACCTTTAGCCCGGTAAGCAAATTAAAAAAAAAACGCAATATGTAGGCTACACGAGAAAGGAGACGTCGAGTAACCAAAACAAATGCGTTAAACAAATTCGTACACGTTATTTATCAATTTAACTCTAGAATTAAAGGATATACAACGAGAAACAACGTTTGACAACCTTTAAACAGTTTTAATAACTATCTCAAAAATTGTCGCTCTGATGCAAACAACTGATGAGTTATCTACTCAAATTTGTTGAACAAAACGACTTACATATTTTAAGCATGCTAACCTTTAGCCCGGTAAGCAAATTAAAAAAAAAAACGCAATATGTAGGCTACACGAGAACGGAGACGTCGAGTAACCAAAACAAATGCGTTAAACAAATTCGTACACGTTATTTATCAATTTAACTCTAGAATTAAAGGATATACAACGAGAAACAACGTTTGACAACCTTTAAACAGTTTTAATAACTATCTCAAAAATTGTCGCTCTGATGCAAACAACTGATGAGTTATCTACTTAAATTTGTTGAACAAAACGACTTACGTATTTTAAGCATGCTAATCTTTAGCCCGGTAAGCAAATTAAAAAAAAAACACAATATGTAGGCTACACGAGAACGGAGACGTCGAGTAACCAAAACAAATGCGTTAAACAAATTCGTACACGTTATTTATCAATTTAACTCTAGAATTAAAGGATATACAACGAGAAACAACGTTTGACAACCTTTAAACAGTTTTAATAACTATCTCAAAAATTGTCGCTCTGATGCAAACAACTGAGGAGTTATCTACTTAAATTTGTTGAACAAAACGACTTACGTATTTTAAGCATGCTAACCTTTAGCCCGGTAAGCAAATTAAAAAAAAAACGCAATATGTAGGCTACACGAGAAGGGAGCCGTCGAGTAACCAAAACAAATGCGTTAAACAAATTCGTACACGTTATTTATCAATTTAACTCTAGAATTAAAGGATATACAACGAGAAACAACGTTTGACAACCTTTAAACAGTTTTAATAACTATCTCAAAAATTGTCGCTCTGATGCTAACAACTGATGAGTTATCTACTTAAATTTGTTGAACAAAACGACTTACGTATTTTAAGCATGCTAACCTTTAGCCCGGTAAGCAAATTAAAAAAAAACGCAATATGTAGGCTACACGAGAACGGAGACGTCGAGTAACCAAAACAAATGCGTTAAACAAATTCGTACACGTTATTTATCAATTTGACTCTAGAATTAAAGGATATACAACGAGAAACAACGTTTGACAACCTTTAAACAGTTTTAATAACTATCTCAAAAATTGTTGCTCTGATGCAAAAAACTGATGAGTTATCTACTTAAATTTGTTGAACAAAACGACTTACGTATTTTAAGCATGCTAACCTTTAGCCCGGTAAGCAAATTAAAAAAAAAACGCAATATGTAGGCTACACGAGAACGGAGACGTCGAGTAACCAAAACAAATGCGTTAAACAAATTCCTACACGTTATTTATCAATTTAACTCTAGAATTAAAGGATATACAACGAGAAACAACGTTTGACAACCTTTAAACAGTTTTAATAACTATCTCAAAAATTGTCGCTCTGATGCAAACAACTGATGAGTTATCTACTTAAATTTGTTGAACAAAACGACTTACGTATTTTAAGCATGCTAACCTTTAGCCCGGTAAGCAAATTAAAAAAAAAACGCAATATGTAGGCTACACGAGAACGGAGACGTCGAGTAACCAAAACAAATGCGTTAAACAAATTCGTACACGTTATTTATAAATTTAACTCTAGAATTAAAGGATATACAACGAGAAACAACGTTTGACAACCTTTAAACAGTTTTAATAACTATCTCAAAAATTGTCGCTCTGATGCAAACAACTGATGAGTTATCTACTTAAATTTGTTGAACAAAACGACTTACGTATTTTAAGCATGCTAACCTTTAGCCCGGTAAGAAAATTAAAAAAAAAAACGCAATATGTAGGCTACACGAGAACGGAGACGTCGAGTAACCAACACAAATGCGTTAAACAAATTCATACATGTTATTTATCAATTTAACTCTAGAATTAAAGGATATACAACGAGAAACAACGTTTGACAACCTTTAAACAGTTTTAATAACTATCTCAAAAATTGTCGCTCTGATGCAAACAACTGATGAGTTATCTACTTAAATTTGTTGAACAAAACGACTTACGTATTTTAAGCATGCTAACCTTTAGCCCGGTAAGCAAATTAAAAAAAAAACGCAATATGTAGGCTACACGAGAACGGAGACGTCGAGTAACCAAAACAAATGCGTTAAACAAATTCGTACACGTTATTTATAAATTTAACTCTAGAATTAAAGGATATACAACGAGAAACAACGTTTGACAACCTTTAAACAGTTTTAATAACTATCTCAAAAATTGTCGCTCTGATGCAAACAACTGATGAGTTATCTACTCAAATTTGTTGAACAAAACGACTTACATATTTTAAGCATGCTAACCTTTAGCCCGGTAAGCAAATTAAAAAAAAAACGCAATATGTAGGCTACACGAGAACGGAGACGTCGAGTAACCAAAACAAATGCGTTAAACAAATTCGTACATGTTATTTATCAATTTAACTCTAGAATTAAAGGATATACAACGAGAAACAACGTTTGACAACCTTTAAACAGTTTTAATAACTATCTCAAAAATTGTCGCTCTGATGCAAACAACTGATGAGTTATCTACTTAAATTTGTTGAACAAAACGACTTACGTATTTTAAGCATGCTAACCTTTAGCCCGGTAAGCAAATTAAAAAAAAAAACGCAATATGTAGGCTACACGAGAACGGAGACGTCGAGTAACCAAAACAAATGCGTTAAACAAATTCGTACACGTTATTTATCAATTTAACTCTAGAATTAAAGGATATACAACGAGAAACAACGTTTGACAACCTTTAAACAGTTTTAATAACTATCTCAAAAATTGTCGCTCTGATGCAAACAACTGATGAGTTATCTACTTAAATTTGTTGAACAAAACGACTTACGTATTTTAAGCATGCTAACCTTTTGCCCGGTAAGCAAATTAAAAAAAAAAACGCAATATGTAGGCTACACGAGAACGGAGAATTCGGGTAACCAAAACAAATGCGTTAAACAAATTCGTACACGTTATTTATCAATTTAACTCTAGAATTAAAGGATATACAACGAGAAACAACGTTTGACAACCTTTAAACAGTTTTAATAACTATCTCAAAAATTGTCGCTCTGATGCAAACAACTGATGAGTTATCTACTCAAATTTGTTGAACAAAACGACTTACATATTTTAAGCATGCTAACCTTTAGCCCGGTAAGCAAATTAAAAAAAAAAACGCAATATGTAGGCTACACGAGAACGGAGACGTCGAGTAACCAAAACAAATGCGTTAAACAAATTCGTACACGTTATTTATCAATTTAACTCTAGAATTAAAGGATATACAACGAGAAACAACGTTTGACAACCTTCAAACAGTTTTAATAACTATCTCAAAAATTGTCGCTCTGATGCAAACAACTGATGAGTTATCTACTTAAATTTGTTGAACAAAACGACTTACGTATTTTAAGCATGCTAACCTTTAGCCCGGTAAGCAAATTAAAAAAAAACGCAATATGTAGGCTACACGAGAACGGAGAAGTCGGGTAACCAAAACAAATGCGTTAAACAAATTCGTACACGTTATTTATCAATTTAACTCTAGAATTAAAGGATATACAACGAGAAACAACGTTTGACAACCTTTAAACAGTTTTAATAACTATCTCAAAAATTGTCGCTCTGATGCAAACAACTGATGAGTTATCTACTTAAATTTGTTGAACAAAACGACTTACGTATTTTAAGCATGCTAACCTCTAGCCCGGTAAGCAAATTTAAAAAAAAACGCAATATGTAGGCTACACGAGAACGGAGACGTCGAGTAACCAAAACAAATGCGTTAAACAAATTCGTACACGTTATTTATCAATTTAACTCTAGAATTAAAGGATATACAACGAGAAACAACGTTTGACAACCTTTAAACAGTTTTAATAACTATCTCAAAAATTGTCGCTCTGATGCAAGCAACTGATGAGTTATCTACTTAAATTTGTTGAACAAAACGACTTACGTATTTTAAGCATGCTAACCTTTAGCCCGGTAAGCAACTTAGAAAAAAAACGCAATATGTAGGCTACACGAGAACGGAGCCGTCGAGTAACCAAAACAAATGCGTTAAACAAATTCGTACACGTTATTTATCAATTTAACTCTAGAATTAAAGGATATACAACTAGAAACAACGTTTGACAACATTTAAACAGTTTTAATTACTATCTCAAAAATTGTCGCTCTGATGCAAACAACTGATGAGTTATCTACTTAAATTTGTTGAACAAAACGACTTACGTATTTTAAGCATGCTAACCTCTAGCCCGGTAAGCAAATTTAAAAAAAAACGCAATATGTAGGCTACACGAGAACGGAGACGTCGAGTAACCAAAACAAATGCGTTAAACAAATTCGTACACGTTATTTATCAATTTAACTCTAGAATTAAAGGATATACAACGAGAAACAACGTTTGACAACCTTTAAACAGTTTTAATAACTATCTCAAAAATTGTCGCTCTGATGCAAGCAACTGATGAGTTATCTACTTAAATTTGTTGAACAAAACAACTTACGTATTTTAAGCATGCTAACCTTTAGCCCGGTAAGCAAATTAAAAAAAAAACGCAATATGTAGGCTACACGAGAACGGAGCCGTCGAGTAACCAAAACAAATGCGTTAAACAAATTCGTACACGTTATTTATCAATTTAACTCTAGAATTAAAGGATATACAACGAGAAACAACGTTTGACAACCTTTAAACAGTTTTAATAACTATCTCAAAAATTGTCGCTCTGATGCAAACAACTGATGAGTTATCTACTTAAATTTGTTGAACAAAACGACTTACGTATTTTAAGCATGCTAACCTTTAGCCCGGTAAGCAAATTAAAAAAAAAACGCAATATGTAGGCTAAACGAGAACGGAGACGTCGAGTAACCAAAACAAATGCGTTAAACAAATTCGTACACGTTATTTATCAATTTAACTCTAGAATTAAAGGATATACAACGAGAAACAACGTTTGACAACCTTTAAACAGTTTTAATAACTATCTCAAAAATTGCCGCTCTGATGCAAACAACTGATGAGTTATCTACTTAAATTTGTTGAACAAAACGACTTACGTATTTTAAGCATGCTAACCTTTAGCCCGGTAAGCAAATTAAAAAAAAAACGCAATATGTAGGCTACACGAGAACTGAGTCGTCGAGTAACCAAAACAAATGCGTTAAACAAATTCGTACACGTTATTTATCAATTTAACTCTAGAATTAAAGGATATACAACGAGAAACAACGTTTGACAACCTTTAAACAGTTTTAATAACTATCTCAAAAATTGTCGCTCTGATGCAAACAACTGATGAGTTATCTACTTAAATTTGTTGAACAAAACGGCTTACGTATTTTAAGCATGCTAACCTTTAGCCCGGTAAGCAAATTAAAAAAAAAACGCAATATGTAGGCTACACGAGAACTGAGCCGTCGAGTAACCAAAACAAATGCGTTAAACAAATTCGTACACGTTATTTATCAATTTAACTCTAGAATTAAAGGACAACGAGAAACAACGTTTGACAACCTTTAAACAGTTTTAATAACTATCTCAAAAATTGTCGCTCTGATGCAAACAACTGATGAGTTATCTACTTAAATTTGTTGAACAAAACGACTTACGTATTTTAAGCATGCTAACCTTTAGCCCGTTAAGCAAATTAAAAAAAAAAACGCAATATGTAGGCTACACGAGAACGGAGACGTCGAGTAACCAAAACAAATGCTTTAAACAAATTCGTACACGTTATTTATCAATTTAACTCTAGAATTAAAGGATATACAACGAGAAACAACGTTTGACAACCTTTAAATAGTTTTAATAACTATCTCAAAAATTGTCGCTCTGATGCAAACAACTGATGAGTTATCTACTTAAATTTGTTGAACAAAACGACTTACATATTTTAAGCATGCTAACCTTTAGCCCGGTAAGCAAATTAAAAAAAAAACGCAATATGTAGGCTACACGAGAACGGAGACGTCGAGTAACCGAAACAAATGCGTTAAACAAATTCGTACACGTTATTTATCAATTTAACTCTAGAATTAAAGGATATACAACGAGAAACAACGTTTGACAACCTTTAAACAGTTTTAATAACTATCTCAAAAATTGTCGCTCTGATGCAAACAACTGATGAGTTATCTACTCAAATTTGTTGAACAAAACGACTTACATATTTTAAGCATGCTAACCTTTAGCCCGGTAAGCAAATTAAAAAAAAAACGCAATATGTAGGCTACACGAGAACGGAGACGTCGAGTAACCAAAACAAATGCGTTAAACAAATTCGTACACGTTATTTATCAATTTAACTCTAGAATTAAAGGATATACAACGAGAAACAACGTTTGACAACCTTTAAACAGTTTTAATAACTATCTCAAAAATTGTCGCTCTGATGCAAACAACTGATGAGTTATCTACTTAAATTTGTTGAACAAAACGACTTACGTATTTTAAGCATGCTAACCTTTAGCCCGGTAAGCAAATTAAAAAAAAACGCAATATGTAGGCTACACGAGCACGGAGACGTCGAGTAACCAAAACAAATGCGTTAAACAAATTCGTACACGTTATTTATCAATTTAACTCTAGAATTAAAGGATATACAACGAGAAACAACGTTTGACAACCTTTAAACAGTTTTAATAACTATCTCAAAAATTGTCGCTCTGATGCAAACAACTGATGAGTTATCTACTTAAATTTGTTGTACAAAACGACTTACGTATTTTAAGCATGCTAACCTTTAGCCCGGTAAGCAAATTAAAAAAAAACGCAATATGTAGGCTACACGAGAACGGAGACGTCGAGTAACCAAAACAAATGCGTTAAACAAATTCGTACACGTTATTTATCAATTTAACTCTAGAATTAAAGGATATACAACGAGAAACAACGTTTGACAACCTTTAAACAATTTTAATAACTATCTCAAAAATTGTCGCTCTGATGCAAACAACTGATGAGTTATCTACTTAAATTTGTTGAACAAAACGACTTACGTATTTTAAGCATGCTAACCTTTAGCCCGGTAAGCAAATTAAAAAAAAACGCAATATGTAGGCTACACGAGAACGGAGCCGTCGAGTAAACAAAACAAATGCGTTAAACAAATTCCTACACGTTATTTATCAATTTAACTCTAGAATTAAAGGATATACAACTAGAAACAACGTTTGACAACATTTAAACAGTTTTAATTACTATCTCAAAAATTGTCGCTCTGATGCAAACAACTGATGAGTTATCTACTTAAATTTGTTGAACAAAACGACTTACGTATTTTAAGCATGCTAACCTTTAGCCCGGTAAGCAAATTAAAAAAAAACGCAATATGTAGGCTACACGAGAACGGAGAAGTCGGGTAACCAAAACAAATGCGTTAAACAAATTCGTACACGTTATTTATCAATTTAACTCTAGAATTAAAGGATATACAACGAGAAACAACGTTTGACAACCTTTAAACAGTTTTAATAACTATCTCAAAAATTGTCGCTCTGATGCAAACAACTGATGAGTTATCTACTCAAATTTGTTGAACAAAACGACTTACATATTTTAAGCATGCTAACCTTTAGCCCGGTAAGCAAATTAAAAAAAAAAACGCAATATGTAGGCTACACGAGAACGGAGACGTCGAGTAACCAAAACAAATGCGTTAAACAAATTCGTACACGTTATTTATCAATTTAACTCTAGAATTAAAGGATATACAACGAGAAACAACGTTTGACAACCTTCAAACAGTTTTAATAACTATCTCAAAAATTGTCGCTCTGATGCAAACAACTGATGAGTTATCTACTTAAATTTGTTGAACAAAACGACTTACGTATTTTAAGCATGCTAACCTTTAGCCCGGTAAGCAAATTAAAAAAAAACGCAATATGTAGGCTACACGAGAACGGAGAAGTCGGGTAACCAAAACAAATGCGTTAAACAAATTCGTACACGTTATTTATCAATTTAACTCTAGAATTAAAGGATATACAACGAGAAACAACGTTTGACAACCTTTAAACAGTTTTAATAACTATCTCAAAAATTGTCGCTCTGATGCAAACAACTGATGAGTTATCTACTTAAATTTGTTGAACAAAACGACTTACGTATTTTAAGCATGCTAACCTCTAGCCCGGTAAGCAAATTTAAAAAAAAACGCAATATGTAGGCTACACGAGAACGGAGACGTCGAGTAACCAAAACAAATGCGTTAAACAAATTCGTACACGTTATTTATCAATTTAACTCTAGAATTAAAGGATATACAACGAGAAACAACGTTTGACAACCTTTAAACAGTTTTAATAACTATCTCAAAAATTGTCGCTCTGATGCAAGCAACTGATGAGTTATCTACTTAAATTTGTTGAACAAAACGACTTACGTATTTTAAGCATGCTAACCTTTAGCCCGGTAAGCAACTTAGAAAAAAAACGCAATATGTAGGCTACACGAGAACGGAGCCGTCGAGTAACCAAAACAAATGCGTTAAACAAATTCCTACACGTTATTTATCAATTTAACTCTAGAATTAAAGGATATACAACTAGAAACAACGTTTGACAACATTTAAACAGTTTTAATTACTATCTCAAAAATTGTCGCTCTGATGCAAACAACTGAGGAGTTATCTACTTAAATTTGTTGAACAAAACAACTTACGTATTTTAAGCATGCTAACCTTTAGCCCGGTAAGCAAATTAAAAAAAAAAACGCAATATGTAGGCTACACGAGAACGGAGCCGTCGAGTAACCAAAACAAATGCGTTAAACAAATTCGTACACGTTATTTATCAATTTAACTCTAGAATTAAAGGATATACAACGAGAAACAACGTTTGACAACCTTTAAACAGTTTTAATAACTATCTCAAAAATTGTCGCTCTGATGCAAACAACTGATGAGTTATCTACTTAAATTTGTTGAACAAAACGACTTACGTATTTTAAGCATGCTAACCTTTAGCCCGGTAAGCAAATTAAAAAAAAAACGCAATATGTAGGCTAAACGAGAACGGAGACGTCGAGTAACCAAAACAAATGCGTTAAACAAATTCGTACACGTTATTTATCAATTTAACTCTAGAATTAAAGGATATACAACGAGAAACAACGTTTGACAACCTTTAAACAGTTTTAATAACTATCTCAAAAATTGTCGCTCTGATGCAAACAACTGATGAGTTATCTACTTAAATTTGTTGAACAAAACGACTTACGTATTTTAAGCATGCTAACCTTTAGCCCGGTAAGCAAATTAAAAAAAAAACGCAATATGTAGGCTACACGAGAACTGAGTCGTCGAGTAACCAAAACAAATGCGTTAAACAAATTCGTACACGTTATTTATCAATTTAACTCTAGAATTAAAGGATATACAACGAGAAACAACGTTTGACAACCTTTAAACAGTTTTAATAACTATCTCAAAAATTGTCGCTCTGATGCAAACAACTGATGAGTTATCTACTTAAATTTGTTGAACAAAACGACTTACGTATTTTAAGCATGCTAACCTTTAGCCCGGTAAGCAAATTAAAAAAAAAAACGCAATATGTAGGCTACACGAGAACGGAGACGTCGAGTAACCAAAACAAATGCGTTAAACAAATTCGTACACGTTATTTATAAATTTAACTCTAGAATTAAAGGATATACAACGAGAAACAACGTTTGACAACCTTTAAACAGTTTTAATAACTATCTCAAAAATTGTCGCTCTGATGCAAACAACTGATGAGTTATCTACTCAAATTTGTTGAACAAAACGACTTACGTATTTTAAGCATGCTAACCTTTAGCCCGGTAAGCAAATTAAAAAAAAAACGCAATATGTAGGCTACACGAGAACTGAGCCGTCGAGTAACCAAAACAAATGCGTTAAACAAATTCGTACACGTTATTTATCAATTTAACTCTAGAATTAAAGGACAACGAGAAACAACGTTTGACAACCTTTAAACAGTTTTAATAACTATCTCAAAAATTGTCGCTCTGATGCAAACAACTGATGAGTTATCTACTTAAATTTGTTGAACAAAACGACTTACGTATTTTAAGCATGCTAACCTTTAGCCCGGTAAGCAAATTAAAAAAAAAAACGCAATATGTAGGCTACACGAGAACGGAGACGTCCAGTAACCAAAACAAATGCGTTAAACAAATTCGTACACGTTATTTATCAATTTAATTCTAGAATTAAAGGATATACAACGAGAAACAACGTTTGACAACCTTTAAACAGTTTTAATAACTATCTCAAAAATTGTCGCTCTGATGCAAACAACTGATGAGTTATCTACTTAAATTTGTTGAACAAAACGACTTACATATTTTAAGCATGCTAACCTTTAGCCCGGTAAGCAAATTAAAAAAAAAACGCAATATGTAGGCTACACGAGAACGGAGACGTCGAGTAACCAAAACAAATGCGTTAAACAAATTCGTACACGTTATTTATCAATTTAACTCTAGAATTAAAGGATATACAACGAGAAACAACGTTTGACAACCTTTAAACAGTTTTAATAACTATCTCAAAAATTGTCGCTCTGATGCAAACAACTGATGAGTTATCTACTCAAATTTGTTGAACAAAACGACTTACATATTTTAAGCATGCTAACCTTTAGCCCGGTAAGCAAATTAAAAAAAAAACGCAATATGTAGGCTACACGAGAACGGAGACGTCGAGTAACCAAAACAAATGCGTTAAACAAATTCGTACACGTTATTTATCAATTTAACTCTAGAATTAAAGGATATACAACGAGAAACAACGTTTGACAACCTTTAAACAGTTTTAATAACTATCTCAAAAATTGTCGCTCTGATGCAAACAACTGATGAGTTATCTACTTAAATTTGTTGAACAAAACGACTTACGTATTTTAAGCATGCTAACCTTTAGCCCGGTAAGCAAATTAAAAAAAAACGCAATATGTAGGCTACACGAGCACGGAGACGTCGAGTAACCAAAACAAATGCGTTAAACAAATTCGTACACGTTATTTATCAATTTAACTCTAGAATTAAAGGATATACAACGAGAAACAACGTTTGACAACCTTTAAACAGTTTTAATAACTATCTCAAAAATTGTCGCTCTGATGCAAACAACTGATGAGTTATCTACTTAAATTTGTTGTACAAAACGACTTACGTATTTTAAGCATGCTAACCTTTAGCCCGGTAAGCAAATTAAAAAAAAACGCAATATGTAGGCTACACGAGAACGGAGACGTCGAGTAACCAAAACAAATGCGTTAAACAAATTCGTACACGTTATTTATCAATTTAACTCTAGAATTAAAGGATATACAACGAGAAACAACGTTTGACAACCTTTAAACAATTTTAATAACTATCTCAAAAATTGTCGCTCTGATGCAAACAACTGATGAGTTATCTACTTAAATTTGTTGAACAAAACGACTTACGTATTTTAAGCATGCTAACCTTTAGCCCGGTAAGCAAATTAAAAAAAAACGCAATATGTAGGCTACACGAGAACGGAGCCGTCGAGTAACCAAAACAAATGCGTTAAACAAATTCCTACACGTTATTTATCAATTTAACTCTAGAATAAAAGGATATACAACTAGAAACAACGTTTGACAACATTTAAACAGTTTTAATTACTATCTCAAAAATTGTCGCTCTGATGCAAACAACTGATGAGTTATCTACTTAAATTTGTTGAACAAAACGACTTACGTATTTTAAGCATGCTAACCTTTAGCCCGGTAAGCAAATTAAAAAAAAACGCAATATGTAGGCTACACGAGAACGGAGAAGTCGGGTAACCAAAACAAATGCGTTAAACAAATTCGTACACGTTATTTATCAATTTAACTCTAGAATTAAAGGATATACAACGAGAAACAACGTTTGACAACCTTTAAACAGTTTTAATAACTATCTCAAAAATTGTCGCTCTGATGCAAACAACTGATGAGTTATCTACTCAAATTTGTTGAACAAAACGACTTACATATTTTAAGCATGCTAACCTTTAGCCCGGTAAGCAAATTAAAAAAAAAAACGCAATATGTAGGCTACACGAGAACGGAGACGTCGAGTAACCAAAACAAATGCGTTAAACAAATTCGTACACGTTATTTATCAATTTAACTCTAGAATTAAAGGATATACAACGAGAAACAACGTTTGACAACCTTCAAACAGTTTTAATAACTATCTCAAAAATTGTCGCTCTGATGCAAACAACTGATGAGTTATCTACTTAAATTTGTTGAACAAAACGACTTACGTATTTTAAGCATGCTAACCTTTAGCCCGGTAAGCAAATTAAAAAAAAACGCAATATGTAGGCTACACGAGAACGGAGAAGTCGGGTAACCAAAACAAATGCGTTAAACAAATTCGTACACGTTATTTATCAATTTAACTCTAGAATTAAAGGATATACAACGAGAAACAACGTTTGACAACCTTTAAACAGTTTTAATAACTATCTCAAAAATTGTCGCTCTGATGCAAACAACTGATGAGTTATCTACTTAAATTTGTTGAACAAAACGACTTACGTATTTTAAGCATGCTAACCTCTAGCCCGGTAAGCAAATTTAAAAAAAAACGCAATATGTAGGCTACACGAGAACGGAGACGTCGAGTAACCAAAACAAATGCGTTAAACAAATTCGTACACGTTATTTATCAATTTAACTCTAGAATTAAAGGATATACAACGAGAAACAACGTTTGACAACCTTTAAACAGTTTTAATAACTATCTCAAAAATTGTCGCTCTGATGCAAGCAACTGATGAGTTATCTACTTAAATTTGTTGAACAAAACGACTTACGTATTTTAAGCATGCTAACCTTTAGCCCGGTAAGCAACTTAGAAAAAAAACGCAATATGTAGGCTACACGAGAACGGAGCCTTCGAGTAACCAAAACAAATGCGTTAAACAAATTCCTACACGTTATTTATCAATTTAACTCTAGAATTAAAGGATATACAACTAGAAACAACGTTTGACAACATTTAAACAGTTTTAATTACTATCTCAAAAATTGTCGCTCTGATGCAAACAACTGAGGAGTTATCTACTTAAATTTGTTGAACAAAACAACTTACGTATTTTAAGCATGCTAACCTTTAGCCCGGTAAGCAAATTAAAAAAAAAAAACGCAATATGTAGGCTACACGAGAACGGAGCCGTCGAGTAACCAAAACAAATGCGTTAAACAAATTCGTACACGTTATTTATCAATTTAACTCTAGAATTAAAGGATATACAACGAGAAACAACGTTTGACAACAGTTTTAATAACTATCTCAAAAATTGTCGCTCTGATGCAAACAACTGATGAGTTATCTACTTAAATTTGTTGAACAAAACGACTTACGTATTTTAAGCATGCTAACCTTTAGCCCGGTAAGCAAATTAAAAAAAAAACGCAATATGTAGGCTAAACGAGAACGGAGACGTCGAGTAACCAAAACAAATGCGTTAAACAAATTCGTACACGTTATTTATCAATTTAACTCTAGAATTAAAGGATATACAACGAGAAACAACGTTTGACAACCTTTAAACAGTTTTAATAACTATCTCAAAAATTGTCGCTCTGATGCAAACAACTGATGAGTTATCTACTTAAATTTGTTGAACAAAACGACTTACGTATTTTAAGCATGCTAACCTTTAGCCCGGTAAGCAAATTAAAAAAAAAACGCAATATGTAGGCTACACGAGAACTGAGTCGTCGAGTAACCAAAACAAATGCGTTAAACAAATTCGTACACGTTATTTATCAATTTAACTCTAGAATTAAAGGATATACAACGAGAAACAACGTTTGACAACCTTTAAACAGTTTTAATAACTATCTCAAAAATTGTCGCTCTGATGCAAACAACTGATGAGTTATCTACTTAAATTTGTTGAACAAAACGACTTACGTATTTTAAGCATGCTAACCTTTAGCCCGGTAAGCAAATTAAAAAAAAAAACGCAATATGTAGGCTACACGAGAACGGAGACGTCGAGTAACCAAAACAAATGCGTTAAACAAATTCGTACACGTTATTTATAAATTTAACTCTAGAATTAAAGGATATACAACGAGAAACAACGTTTGACAACCTTTAAACAGTTTTAATAACTATCTCAAAAATTGTCGCTCTGATGCAAACAACTGATGAGTTATCTACTCAAATTTGTTGAACAAAACGACTTACGTATTTTAAGCATGCTAACCTTTAGCCCGGTAAGCAAATTAAAAAAAAAACGCAATATGTAGGCTACACGAGAACTGAGCCGTCGAGTAACCAAAACAAATGCGTTAAACAAATTCGTACACGTTATTTATCAATTTAACTCTAGAATTAAAGGACAACGAGAAACAACGTTTGACAACCTTTAAACAGTTTTAATAACTATCTCAAAAATTGTCGCTCTGATGCAAACAACTGATGAGTTATCTACTTAAATTTGTTGAACAAAACGACTTACGTATTTTAAGCATGCTAACCTTTAGCCCGGTAAGCAAATTAAAAAAAAAAACGCAATATGTAGGCTACACGAGAACGGAGACGTCGAGTAACCAAAACAAATGCGTTAAACAAATTCGTACACGTTATTTATCAATTTAACTCTAGAATTAAAGGATATACAACGAGAAACAACGTTTGACAACCTTTAAACAGTTTTAATAACTATCTCAAAAATTGTCGCTCTGATGCAAACAACTGATGAGTTATCTACTTAAATTTGTTGAACAAAACGACTTACATATTTTAAGCATGCTAACCTTTAGCCCGGTAAGCAAATTAAAAAAAAAACGCAATATGTAGGCTACACGAGAACGGAGACGTCGAGTAACCAAAACAAATGCGTTAAACAAATTCGTACACGTTATTTATCAATTTAACTCTAGAATTAAAGGATATACAACGAGAAACAACGTTTGACAACCTTTAAACAGTTTTAATAACTATCTCAAAAATTGTCGCTCTGATGCAAACAACTGATGAGTTATCTACTCAAATTTGTTGAACAAAACGACTTACATATTTTAAGCATGCTAACCTTTAGCCCGGTAAGCAAATTAAAAAAAAAACGCAATATGTAGGCTACACGAGAACGGAGACGTCGAGTAACCAAAACAAATGCGTTAAACAAATTCGTACACGTTATTTATCAATTTAACTCTAGAATTAAAGGATATACAACGAGAAACAACGTTTGACAACCTTTAAACAGTTTTAATAACTATCTCAAAAATTGTCGCTCTGATGCAAACAACTGATGAGTTATCTACTTAAATTTGTTGAACAAAACGACTTACGTATTTTAAGCATGCTAACCTTTAGCCCGGTAAGCAAATTAATAAAAAACGCAATATGTAGGCTACACGAGCACGGAGACGTCGAGTAACCAAAACAAATGCGTTAAACAAATTCGTACACGTTATTTATCAATTTAACTCTAGAATTAAAGGATATACAACGAGAAACAACGTTTGACAACCTTTAAACAGTTTTAATAACTATCTCAAAAATTGTCGCTCTGATGCAAACAACTGATTAGTTATCTACTTAAATTTGTTGTACAAAACGACTTACGTATTTTAAGCATGCTAACCTTTAGCCCGGTAAGCAAATTAAAAAAAAACGCAATATGTAGGCTACACGAGAACGGAGACGTCGAGTAACCAAAACAAATGCGTTAAACAAATTCGTACACGTTATTTATCAATTTAACTCTAGAATTAAAGGATATACAACGAGAAACAACGTTTGACAACCTTTAAACAATTTTAATAACTATCTCAAAAATTGTCGCTCTGATGCAAACAACTGATGAGTTATCTACTTAAATTTGTTGAACAAAACGACTTACGTATTTTAAGCATGCTAACCTTTAGCCCGGTAAGCAAATTAAAAAAAAACGCAATATGTAGGCTACACGAGAACGGAGCCGTCGAGTAACCAAAACAAATGCGTTAAACAAATTCGTACACGTTATTTATCAATTTAACTCTAGATTTAAAGGATATACAACGAGAAACAACGTTTGACAACCTTTAAACAGTTTTAATAACTATCTCAAAAATTGTCGCTCTGATGCAAACAACTGATGAGTTATCAACTCAAATTTGTTGAACAAAACGACTTACGTATTTTAAGCATGCTAACCTTTAGCCCGGTAAGCAAATTAAAAAAAAAAACGCAATATGTAGGCTACACGAGAACTGAGCCGTCGAGTAACCAAAACAAATGCGTTAAACAAATTCGTACACGTTATTTATCTACTTAAATTTGTTGAACAAAACGACTTACGTATTTTAAGCATGCTAACCTTTAGCCCGGTAAGCAAATTAAAAAAAAAACGCAATATGTAGGCTACACGAGAACTGAGCCGTCGAGTAACCAAAACAAATGCGTTAAACAAATTCGTACACGTTATTTATCAATTTAACTCTAGAATTAAAGGTATACAACGAGAAACAACGTTTGACAACCTTTAAACAGTTTTAATAACTATCTCAAAAATTGTCGCTCTGATGCAAACAACTGATGAGTTATCTACTTAAATTTGTTGAACAAAACGACTTACGTATTTTAAGCATGCTAACCTTTAGCCCGGTAAGCAAATTAAAAAAAAAAAACGCAATATGTAGGCTACACGAGAACGGAGACGTCGAGTAACCAAAACAAATGCGTTAAACAAATTCGTACACGTTATTTATCAATTTAACTCTAGAATTAAAGGATATACAACGAGAAACAACGTTTGACAACCTTTAAACAGTTTTAATAACTATCTCAAAAATTTTCGCTCTGATGCAAACAACTGATGAGTTATCTACTTAAATTTGTTGAACAAAACGACTTACGTATTATAAGCATGCTAACCTTTAGCCCGGTAAGCAAATTAAAAAAAAAACGCAATATGTAGGCTACACGAGAACGGAGACGTCGAGTAACCAAAACAAATGCGTTAAACAAATTCGTACACGTTATTTATCAATTTAACTCTAGAATTAAAGGATATACAACGAGAAACAACGTTTGACAACCTTTAAACAGTTTTAATAACTATTTCAAAAATTGTCGCTCTGATGCAAACAACTGATGAGTTATCTACTCAAATTTGTTGAACAAAACGACTTACATATTTTAAGCATGCTAACCTTTAGCCCGGTAAGCAAATTAAAAAAAAAACGCAATATGTAGGCTACACGAGAACGGAGACGCCGAGTAACCAAAACAAATGCGTTAAACAAATTCGTACACGTTATTTATCAATTTAACTCTAGAATTAAAGGATATACAACGAGAAACAACGTTTGACAACCTTTAAACAGTTTTAATAACTATCTCAAAAATTGTCGCTCTGATGCAAACAACTGATGAGTTATCTACTTAAATTTGTTGAACAAAACGACTTACGTATTTTAAGCATGCTAACCTTTAGCCCGGTAAGCAAATTAAAAAAAAAAAAACGCAATATGTAGGCTACACGAGAACGGAGACGTCGAGTAACCAAAACAAATGCGTTAAACAAATTCGTACACGTTATTTATCAATTTAACTCTAGAATTAAAGGATATGCAACGAGAAACAACGTTTGACAACCTTTAAACAGTTTTAATAACTATCTCAAAAATTGTCGCTCTGATGCAAACAACTGATGAGTTATCTACTCAAATTTGTTGAACAAAACGACTTACATATTTTAAGCATGCTGACCTTTAGCCCGGTAAGCAAATTAAAAAAAAAACGCAATATGTAGGCTACACGAGAACGGAGACGTCGAGTAACCAAAACAAATGCGTTAAACAAATTCGTACACGTTATTTATCAATTTAACTCTAGAATTAAAGGATATACAACGAGAAACAACGTTTGACAACCTTTAAACAGTTTTAATAACTATCTCAAAAATTGTCGCTCTGATGCAAACAACTGATGAGTTATCTACTTAAATTTGTTGAACAAAACGACTTACGTATTTTAAGCATGCTAACCTTTAGCCCGGTAAGCAAATTAAAAAAAACGGAATATGTAGGCTACACGAGAACGGAGACGTCGAGTAACCAAAACAAATGCGTTAAACAAATTCGTACACGTTATTTATCAATTTAACTCTAGATTTAAAGGATATACAACGAGAAACAACGTTTGACAACCTTTAAACAGTTTTAATAACTATCTCAAAAATTGTCGCTCTGATGCAAACAACTGATGAGTTATCAACTCAAATTTGTTGAACAAAACGACTTACGTATTTTAAGCATGCTAACCTTTAGCCCGGTAAGCAAATTAAAAAAAAAAACGCAATATGTAGGCTACACGAGAACTGAGCCGTCGAGTAACCAAAACAAATGCGTTAAACAAATTCGTACACGTTATTTATCTACTTAAATTTGTTGAACAAAACGACTTACGTATTTTAAGCATGCTAACCTTTAGCCCGGTAAGCAAATTAAAAAAAAAACGCAATATGTAGGCTACACGAGAACTGAGCCGTCGAGTAACCAAAACAAATGCGTTAAACAAATTCGTACACGTTATTTATCAATTTAACTCTAGAATTAAAGGATATACAACGAGAAACAACGTTTGACAACCTTTAAACAGTTTTAATAACTATCTCAAAAATTGTCGCTCTGATGCAAACAACTGATGAGTTATCTACTTAAATTTGTTGAACAAAACGACTTACGTATTTTAAGCATGCTAACCTTTAGCCCGGTAAGCAAATTAAAAAAAAAAACGCAATATGTAGGCTACACGAAAACGGAGACGTCGAGTAACCAAAACAAATGCGTTAAACAAATTCGTACATGTTATTTATCAATTTAACTCTAGAATTAAAGGATATACAACGAGAAACAACGTTTGACAACCTTTAAACAGTTTTAATAACTATCTCAAAAATTTTCGCTCTGATGCAAACAACTGATGAGTTATCTACTTAAATTTGTTGAACAAAACGACTTACGTATTATAAGCATGCTAACCTTTAGCCCGGTAAGCAAATTAAAAAAAAAACGCAATATGTAGGCTACACGAGAACGGAGACGTCGAGTAACCAAAACAAATGCGTTAAACAAATTCGTACACGTTATTTATCAATTTAACTCTAGAATTAAAGGATATACAACGAGAAACAACGTTTGACAGCCTTTAAACAGTTTTAATAACTATCTCAAAAATTGTCGCTCTGATGCAAACAACTGATGAGTTATCTACTTAAATTTGTTGAACAAAACGACTTACGTATTTTAAGCATGCTAACCTTTAGCCCGGTAAGCAAATTAAAAAAAAAACGCAATATGTAGGCTACACGAGAACGGAGACGTCGAGTAACCAAAACAAATGCGTTAAACAAATTCGTACACGTTATTTATCAATTTAACTCTAGAATTAAAGGATATACAACGAGAAACAACGTTTGACAACCTTTAAACAGTTTTAATAACTATCTCAAAAATTGTCGCTCTGATGCAAACAACTGATGAGTTATCTACTTAAATTTGTTGAACAAAACGACTTACGTATTTTAAGCATGCTAACCTTTAGCCCGGTAAGCAAATTAAAAAAAAAACGCAATATGTAGGCTACACGAGAACGGAGACGTCGAGTAACCAAAACAAATGCGTTAAACAAATTAGTACACGTTATTTATCAATTTGACTCTAGAATTAAAGGATATACAACGAGAAACAACGTTTGACAACCGTTAAACAGTTTTAATAACTATCTCAAAAATTGTCGCTCTGATGCAAACAACTGATGAGTTATCTACTTAAATTTGTTGAACAAAACGACTTACGTATTTTAAGCATGCTAACCTTTAGCCCGGTAAGCAAATTAAAAAAAAAACGCAATATGTAGGCTACACGAGAACGGAGATGTCGGGTAACCAAAACAAATGCGTTAAACAAATTCGTACACGTTATTTATCAATTTAACTCTAGAATTAAAGGATATACAACGAGAAACAACGTTTGACAACCTTTAAACAGTTTTAATAACTATCTCAAAAATTGTCGCTCTGATGCAAACAACTGATGAGTTATCTACTTAAATTTGTTGAACAAAACGACTTACGTATTTTAAGCATGCTAACCTTTAGACCGGTAAGCACATAAAAAAAAAAAAACGCAATATGTAGGCTACACGAGAATGGAGCCGTCGAGTAACCAAAACAAATGCGTTAAACCAATTCGTACACGTTATTTATCAATTTAACTCTAGAATTAAAGGATATACAACGAGAAACAACGTTTGACAACCTTTAAACAGTTTTAATAACTATCTCAAAAATTGTCGCTCTGATGCAAACAACTGATGAGTTATCTACTTAAATTTGTTGAACAAAACGACTTACGTATTTTAAGCATGCTAACCTTTAGCCCGGTAAGCAAATTAAAAAAAAAAACGCAATATGTAGGCTACACGAGAACGGAGACGTCGAGTAACCAAAACAAATGCGTTAAACAAATTCGTACACGTTATTTATCAATTTAACTCTAGAATTAAAGGATATACAACGAGAAACAACGTTTGACAACCTTTAAACAGTTTTAATAACTATCTCAAAAATTGTTGCTCTGATGCAAACAACTGATGAGTTATCTACTTAAATTTGTTGAACAAAACGACTTACGTATTTTAAGCATGCTAACCTTTAGCCCGGTAAGCAAATTAAAAAAAAAAACGCAATATGTAGGCTACACGAGAACGGAGCCGTCGAGTAACCAAAACAAATGCGTTAAACAAATTCGTACACGTTATTTATCAATTTAACTCTAGAATTAAAGGATATACAACGAGAAACAACGTTTGACAACCTTTAAACAGTTTTAATAACTATCTCAAAAATTGTCGCTCTGATGCAAACAACTGATGAGTTATCTACTTAAATTTGTGGAACAAAACGACTTACGTATTTTAAGCATGCTAACCTTTAGCCCGGTAAGCAAATTAAAAAAAAAACCCAATATGTAGGCTACACGAGAACTGAGCCGTCGAGCAACCAAAACAAATGCGTTAAACAAATTCGTACACGTTATTTATCAATTTAACTCTAGAATTAAAGGATATACAACGAGAAACAACGTTTGACAACCTTTAAACAGTTTTAATAACTATCTCAAAAATTGTCGCTCTGATGCAAACAACTGATGAGTTATCTACTTAAATTTGTTGAACAAAACGACTTACGTATTTTAAGCATGCTAACCTTTAGCCCGGTAAGCAAATTTAAAAAAAAAACGCAATATGTAGGCTACACGAGAACGGAGCCGCCGAGTAACCAAAACAAATGCGTTAAACAAATTCGTACACGTTATTTATCAATTTAACTCTAGAATTAAAGGATATACAACGAGAAACAACGTTTGACAACCTTTAAACAGTTTTAATAACTATCTCAAAAATTGTCGCTCTGATGCAAACAACTGATGAGTTATCTAATTAAATTTGTTGAACAAAACGACTTACGTATTTTAAGCATGCTAACCTTTAGCCCGGTAAGCAAATTAAAAAAAAAGCAATATGTAGGCTACACGAGAACGGAGACGTCGAGTAACCAAAACAAATGCCTTAAACAAATTCGTACACGTTATTTATCAATTTAACTCTAGAATTAAAGGATATACAACGAGAAACAACGTTTGACAACCTTTAAACAGTTTTAATAACTATCTCAAAAATTGTCGCTCTGATGCAAACAACTGATGAGTTATCTACTTAAATTTGTTGAACGAAACGACTTACGTATTTTAAGCATGCTAACCTTTAGCCCGGTAAGCAAATTGAAAAAAAAACCCAATATGTAGGCTACACGAGAACTGAGCCGTCGAGTAACCAAAACAAATGCGTTAAACAAATTCGTACACGTTATTTATCAATTTAACTCTAGAATTAAAGGATATACAACGAGAAACAACGTTTCACAACCTTTAAACAGTTTTAATAACTATCTCAAAAATTGTCGCTCTGATGCAAACAACTGATGAGTTATCTACTTAAATTTGTTGAACAAAACGACTTACGTATTTTAAGCATGCTAACCTTTAGCCCGGTAAGCAAATTAAAAAAAAAACGCAATATGTAGGCTACACGAGAACGGAGCCGTCGAGTAACCAAAACAAATGCGTTAAACAAATTCGTACACGTTATTTATCAATTTAACTCTAGAATTAAAGGATATACAACGAGAAACAACGTTTGACAACCTTTAAACAGATTTAATAACTATCTCAAAAATCGTCGCTCTGATGCAAAGAACTGAGGAGTTATCTACTTAAATTTGTTGAACAAAACGACTTACGTATTTTAAGCATGCTAACCTTTAGCCCGGTAAGCAAATTAAAAAAAAAACGCAATATGTAGGCTACACGAGAACGGAGACCTCGAGTAACCAAAACAAATGCGTTAAACAAATTCGTACACGTTATTTATCAATTTAACTCTAGAATTAAAGGATATACAACGAGAAACAAAGTTTGACAACCTTTAAACAGTTTTAATAACTATCTCAAAAATTGTCGCTCTGATGCAAACAACTGATGAGTTATCTACTTAAATTTGTTGAACAAAACGACTTACGGGTTTTAAGCATGCTAACCTTTAGCCCGGTAAGCAAATTAAAAAAAAAACGCAATATGTAGGCTACACGAGAACTGAGCCGTCGAGTAACCAAAACAAATGCGTTAAACAAATTCGTACACGTTATTTATCAATTTAACTCTAGAATTAAAGGATATACAACGAGAAACAACGTTTGACAACCTTTAAACAGTTTTAATAACTATCTCAAAAATTGTCGCTCTGATGCAAACAACTGAGGAGTTATCTACTTAAATTTGTTGAACAAAACGACTTGCGTATTTTAAGCATGCTAACCTTTAGCGCGGTAAGCAAATTAAAAAAAAACGCAATATGTAGGCTACACGAGAACGGAGACGTCGAGTAACCAAAACAAATGCGTTAAACAAATTCGTACACGTTATTTATCAATTTAACTCTAGAATTAAAGGATATACAACGAGAAACAACGTTTAACAACCTTTAAACAGTTTTAATAACTATCTCAAAAATTGTCGCTCTGATGCAAACAACTGATGAGTTATCTACTTAAATTTGTTGAACAAAACGACTTACGTATTTTAAGCATGCTAACCTTTAGCTCGGTAAGCAAATTAAAAAAAACGCAATATGTAGGCTACACGAGAACGGAGACGTCGAGTAACCAAAACAAATGCGTTAAACAAATTCGTACACGTTATTTATCAATTTAACTCTAGAATTAAAGGATATACAACGAGAAACAACGTTTGACAACCTTTAAACAGTTTTAATAACTATCTCAAAAATTGTCGCTCTGATGCAAACAACTGATGAGTTATCTACTTAAATTTGTTGAACAAAACGACTTACGTATTTTAAGCATGCTAACCTTTAGCCCGGTAAGCAAATTAAAAAAAAAACGCAATATGTAGGCTACACGAGAAAGGAGACGTCGAGTAACCAAAACAAATGCGTTAAACAAATTCGTACACGTTATTTATCAATTTAACTCTAGAATTAAAGGATATACAACGAGAAACAACGTTTGACAACCTTTAAGCAGTTTTAATAACTATCTCAAAAATTGTCGCTCTGATGCAAACAACTGATGAGTTATCTACTCAAATTTGTTGAACAAAACGACTTACATATTTTAAGCATGCTAACCTTTAGCCCGGTAAGCAAATTAAAAAAAAAAACGCAATATGTAGGCTACACGAGAACGGAGACGTCGAGTAACCAAAACAAATGCGTTAAACAAATTCGTACACGTTATTTATCAATTTAACTCTAGAATTAAAGGATATACAACGAGAAACAACGTTTGACAACCTTTAAACAGTTTTAATAACTATCTCAAAAATTGTCGCTCTGATGCAAACAACTGATGAGTTATCTACTTAAATTTGTTGAACAAAACGACTTACGTATTTTAAGCATGCTAATCTTTAGCCCGGTAAGCAAATTAAAAAAAAAACACAATATGTAGGCTACACGAGAACGGAGACGTCGGGTAACCAAACCAAATGCGTTAAACAAATTCGTACACGTTATTTATCAATTTAACTCTAGAATTAAAGGATATACAACGAGAAACAACGTTTGACAACCTTTAAACAGTTTTAATAACTATCTCAAAAATTGTCGCTCTGATGCAAACAACTGAGGAGTTATCTACTTAAATTTGTTGAACAAAACGACTTACGTATTTTAAGCATGCTAACCTTTAGCCCGGTAAGCAAATTAAAAAAAAAAAACGCAATATGTAGGCTACACGAGAAGGGAGCCGTCGAGTAACCAAAACAAATGCGTTAAACAAATTCGTACACGTTATTTATCAATTTAACTCTAGAATTAAAGGATATACAACGAGAAACAACGTTTGACAACCTTTAAACAGTTTTAATAACTATCTCAAAAATTGTCGCTCTGATGCAAACAACTGATGAGTTATCTACTTAAATTTGTTGAACAAAACGACTTACGTATTTTAAGCATGCTAACCTTTAGCCCGGTAAGCAAATTAAAAAAAAAAACGCAATATGTAGGCTACACGAGAACGGAGACGTCGAGTAACCAAAACAAATGCGTTAAACAAATTCGTACACGTTATTTATCAATTTGACTCTAGAATTAAAGGATATACAACGAGAAACAACGTTTGACAACCTTTAAACAGTTTTAATAACTATCTCAAAAATTGTCGCTCTGATGCAAAAAACTGATGAGTTATCTACTTAAATTTGTTGAACAAAACGACTTACGTATTTTAAGCATGCTAACCTTTAGCCCGGTAAGCAAATTAAAAAAAAAAACGCAATATGTAGGCTACACGAGAACGGAGACGTCGAGTAACCAAAACAAATGCGTTAAACAAATTCCTACACGTTATTTATCAATTTAACTCTAGAATTAAAGGATATACAACGAGAAACAACGTTTGACAACCTTTAAACAGTTTTAATAACTATCTCAAAAATTGTCGCTCTGATGCAAACAACTGATGAGTTATCTACTTAAATTTGTTGAACAAAACGACTTACGTATTTTAAGCATGCTAACCTTTAGCCCGGTAAGCAAATTAAAAAAAAAAAACGCAATATGTTGGCTACACGAGAACGGAGACGTCGAGAAACCAAAACAAATGCGTTAAACAAATTCGTACACGTTATTTATAAATTTAACTCTAGAATTAAAGGATATACAACGAGAAACAACGTTTGACAACCTTTAAACAGTTTTAATAACTATCTCAAAAATTGTCGCTCTGATGCAAACAACTGATGAGTTATCTACTTAAATTTGTTCAACAAAACGACTTACGTATTTTAAGCATGCTAACCTTTAGCCCGGTAAGAAAATTAAAAAAAAAACGCAATATGTAGGCTACACGAGAACGGAGACGTCGAGTAACCAACACAAATGCGTTAAACAAATTCATACATGTTATTTATCAATTTAACTCTAGAATTAAAGGATATACGACGAGAAACAACGTTTGACAACCTTTAAACAGTTTTAATAACTATCTCAAAAATTGTCGCTCTGATGCAAACAACTGATGAGTTATCTACTTAAATTTGTTGAACAAAACGACTTACGTATTTTAAGCATGCTAACCTTTAGCCCGGTAAGCAAATTAAAAAAAAAACGCAATATGTAGGCTACACGAGAACGGAGACGTCGAGTAACCAAAACAAATGCGTTAAACAAATTCGTACACGTTATTTATAAATTTAACTCTAGAATTAAAGGATATACAACGAGAAACAACGTTTGACAACCTTTAAACAGTTTTAATAACTATCTCAAAAATTGTCGCTCTGATGCAAACAACTGATGAGTTATCTACTCAAATTTGTTGAACAAAACGACTTACATATTTTAAGCATGCTAACCTTTAGCCCGGTAAGCAAATTAAAAAAAAAACGCAATATGTAGGCTACACGAGAACGGAGACGTCGAGTAACCAAAACAAATGCGTTAAACAAATTCGTACATGTTATTTATCAATTTAACTCTAGAATTAAAGGATATACAACGAGAAACAACGTTTGACAACCTTTAAACAGTTTTAATAACTATCTCAAAAATTGTCGCTCTGATGCAAACAACTGATGAGTTATCTACTTAAATTTGTTGAACAAAACGACTTACGTATTTTAAGCATGCTAACCTTTAGCCCGGTAAGCAAATTAAAAAAAAAAAACGCAATATGTAGGCTACACGAGAACGGAGACGTCGAATAACCAAAACAAATGCGTTAAACAAATTCGTACACGTTATTTATCAATTTAACTCTAGAATTAAAGGATATACAACGAGAAACAACGTTTGACAACCTTTAAACAGTTTTAATAACTATCTCAAAAATTGTCGCTCTGATGCAAACAACTGATGAGTTATCTACTTAAATTTGTTGAACAAAACGACTTACGTATTTTAAGCATGCTAACCTTTTGCCCGGTAAGCAAATTAAAAAAAAAAACGCAATATGTAGGCTACACGAGAACGGAGAAGTCGGGTAACCAAAACAAATGCGTTAAACAAATTCGTACACGTTATTTATCAATTTAACTCTAGAATTAAAGGATATACAACGAGAAACAACGTTTGACAACCTTTAAACAGTTTTAATAACTATATCAAAAATTGTCGCTCTGATGCAAACAACTGATGAGTTATCTACTCAAATTTGTTGAACAAAACGACTTACATATTTTAAGCATGCTAACCTTTAGCCCGGTAAGCAAATTAAAAAAAAAAAACGCAATATGTAGGCTACACGAGAACGGAGACGTCGAGTAACCAAAACAAATGCGTTAAACAAATTCGTACACGTTATTTATCAATTTAACTCTAGAATTAAAGGATATACAACGAGAAACAACGTTTGACAACCTTCAAACAGTTTTAATAACTATCTCAAAAATTGTCGCTCTGATGCAAACAACTGATGAGTTATCTACTTAAATTTGTTGAACAAAACGACTTACGTATTTTAAGCATGCTAACCTTTAGCCCGGTAAGCAAATTAAAAAAAAACGCAATATGTAGGCTACACGAGAACGGAGAAGTCGGGTAACCAAAACGAATGCGTTAAACAAATTCGTACACGTTATTTATCAATTTAACTCTAGAATTAAAGGATATACAACGAGAAACAACGTTTGACAACCTTTAAACAGTTTTAATAACTATCTCAAAAATTGTCGCTCTGATGCAAACAACTGATGAGTTATCTACTTAAATTTGTTGAACAAAACGACTTACGTATTTTAAGCATGCTAACCTCTAGCCCGGTAAGCAAATTTAAAAAAAAACGCAATATGTAGGCTACACGAGAACGGAGACGTCGAGTAACCAAAACAAATGCGTTAAACAAATTCGTACACGTTATTTATCAATTTAACTCTAGAATTAAAGGATATACAACGAGAAACAACGTTTGACAACCTTTAAACAGTTTTAATAACTATCTCAAAAATTGTCGCTCTGATGCAAGCAACTGATGAGTTATCTACTTAAATTTGTTGAACAAAACGACTTACGTATTTTAAGCATGCTAACCTTTAGCCCGGTAAGCAACTTAGAAAAAAAACGCAATATGTAGGCTACACGAGAACGGAGCCGTCGAGTAACCAAAACAAATGCGTTAAACAAATTCCTACACGTTATTTATCAATTTAACTCTAGAATTAAAGGATATACAACTAGAAACAACGTTTGACAACATTTAAACAGTTTTAATTACTATCTCAAAAATTGTCGCTCTGATGCAAACAACTGAGGAGTTATCTACTTAAATTTGTTGAACAAAACAACTTACGTATTTTAAGCATGCTAACCTTTAGCCCGGTAAGCAAATTAAAAAAAAAAACGCAATATGTAGGCTACACGAGAACGGAGCCGCCGAGTAACCAAAACAAATGCGTTAAACAAATTCGTACACGTTATTTATCAATTTAACTCTAGAATTAAAGGATATACAACGAGAAACAACGTTTGACAACCTTTAAACAGTTTTAATAACTATCTCAAAAATTGTCGCTCTGATGCAAACAACTGATGAGTTATCTACTTAAATTTGTTGAACAAAACGACTTACGTATTTTAAGCATGCTAACCTTTAGCCCGGTAAGCAAATTAAAAAAAAAACGCAATATGTAGGCTAAACGAGAACGGAGACGTCGAGTAACCAAAACAAATGCGTTAAACAAATTCGTACACGTTATTTATCAATTTAACTCTAGAATTAAAGGATATACAACGAGAAACAACGTTTGACAACCTTTAAACAGTTTTAATAACTATCTCAAAAATTGTCGCTCTGATGCAAACAACTGATGAGTTATCTACTTAAATTTGTTGAACAAAACGACTTACGTATTTTATGCATGCTAACCTTTAGCCCGGTAAGCAAATTAAAAAAAAAACGCAATATGTAGGCTACACGAGAACTGAGTCGTCGAGTAACCAAAACAAATGCGTTAAACAAATTCGTACACGTTATTTATCAATTTAACTCTAGAATTAAAGGATATACAACGAGAAACAACGTTTGACAACCTTTAAACAGTTTTAATAACTATCTCAAAAATTGTCGCTCTGATGCAAACAACTGATGAGTTATCTACTTAAATTTGTTGAACAAAACGACTTACGTATTTTAAGCATGCTAATCTTTAGCCCGGTAAGCAAATTAAAAAAAAAAAACGCAATATGTAGGCTACACGAGAACGGAGACGTCGAGTAACCAAAACAAATGCGTTAAACAAATTCGTACACGTTATTTATAAATTTAACTCTAGAATTAAAGGATATACAACGAGAAACAACGTTTGACAACCTTTAAACAGTTTTAATAACTATCTCAAAAATTGTCGCTCTGATGCAAACAACTGATGAGTTATCTACTCAAATTTGTTGAACAAAACGACTTACGTATTTTAAGCATGCTAACCTTTAGCCCGGTAAGCAAATTAAAAAAAAAACGCAATATGTAGGCTACACGAGAACTGAGCCGTCGAGTAACCAAAACAAATGCGTTAAACAAATTCGTACACGTTATTTATCAATTTAACTCTAGAATTAAAGGACAACGAGAAACAACGTTTGACAACCTTTAAACAGTTTTAATAACTATCTCAAAAATTGTCGCTCTGATGCAAACAACTGATGAGTTATCTACTTAAATTTGTTGAACAAAACGACTTACGTATTTTAAGCATGCTAACCTTTAGCCCGGTAAGCAAATTAAAAAAAAAAACGCAATATGTAGGCTACACGAGAACGGAGACGTCGAGTAACCAAAACAAATGCGTTAAACAAATTCGTACACGTTATTTATCAATTTAACTCTAGAATTAAAGGATATACAACGAGAAACAACGTTTGACAACCTTTAAACAGTTTTAATAACTATCTCAAAAATTGTCGCTCTGATGCAAACAACTGATGAGTTATCTACTTAAATTTGTTGAACAAAACGACTTACATATTTTAAGCATGCTAACCTTTAGCCCGGTAAGCAAATTAAAAAAAAAACGCAATATGTAGGCTACACGAGAACGGAGACGTCGAGTAACCAAAACAAATGCGTTAAACAAATTCGTACACGTTATTTATCAATTTAACTCTAGAATTAAAGGATATACAACGAGAAACAACGTTTGACAACCTTTAAACAGTTTTAATAACTATCTCAAAAATTGTCGCTCTGATGCAAACAACTGATGAGTTATCTACTCAAATTTGTTGAACAAAACGACTTACATATTTTAAGCATGCTAACCTTTAGCCCGGTAAGCAAATTAAAAAAAAAACGCAATATGTAGGCTACACGAGAACGGAGACGTCGAGTAACCAAAACAAATGCGTTAAACAAATTCGTACACGTTATTTATCAATTTAACTCTAGAATTAAAGGATATACAACGAGAAACAACGTTTGACAACCTTTAAACAGTTTTAATAACTATCTCAAAAATTGTCGCTCTGATGCAAACAACTGATGAGTTATCTACTTAAATTTGTTGAACAAAACGACTTACGTATTTTAAGCATGCTAACCTTTAGCCCGGTAAGCAAATTAAAAAAAAAACGCAATATGTAGGCTACACGAGCACGGAGACGTCGAGTAACCAAAACAAATGCGTTAAACAAATTCGTACACGTTATTTATCAATTTAACTCTAGAATTAAAGGATATACAACGAGAAACAACGTTTGACAACCTTTAAACAGTTTTAATAACTATCTCAAAAATTGTCGCTCTGATGCAAACAACTGATGAGTTATCTACTTAAATTTGTTGTACAAAACGACTTACGTATTTTAAGCATGCTAACCTTTAGCCCGGTAAGCAAATTAAAAAAAAAACGCAATATGTAGGCTACACGAGAACGGAGACGTCGAGTAACCAAAACAAATGCGTTAAACAAATTCGTACACGTTATTTATCAATTTAGCTCTAGAATTAAAGGATATACAACGAGAAACAACGTTTGACAACCTTTAAACAATTTTAATAACTATCTCAAAAATTGTCGCTCTGATGCAAACAACTGATGAGTTATCTACTTAAATTTGTTGAACAAAACGACTTACGTATTTTAAGCATGCTAACCTTTAGCCCGGTAAGCAAATTAAAAAAAAAAACGCAATATGTAGGCTACACGAGAACGGAGCCGTCGAGTAACCAAAACAAATGCGTTAAACAAATTCGTACACGTTATTTATCAATTTAACTCTAGAATTAAAGGATATACAACGAGAAACAACGTTTGACAACCTTTAAACAGTTTTAATAACTATCTCAAAAATTGTCGCTCTGATGCAAACAAGTGATGAGTTATCTACTTAAATTTGTTGAACAAAACGACTTACGTATTTTAAGCATGCTAACCTTTAGCCCGGTAAGCAAATTAAAAAAAAAAAAAACGCAATATGTAGGCTACACGAGAACGGAGCCGTCGAGTAACCAAAACAAATGCGTTAAACAAATTCGTACACGTTATTTATCAATTTAACTCTAGAATTAAAGGATATACAACGAGAAACAACGTTTGACAACCTTTAAACAGTTTTAATAACTATCTCAAAAATTGTCGCTCTGATGCAAACAACTGATGAGTTATCTACTTAAATTTGTTGAACAAAACGACTTACGTATTTTAAGCATGCTAACCTTTAGCCCGGTAAGCAAATTAAAAAAAAACGCAATATGTAGGCTACACGAGAACGGAGACGTCGAGTAACCAAAACAAATGCGTTAAACAAATTCGTACACGTTAATTATCAATTTAACTCTAGAATTAAAGGATATACAACGAGAAACAACGTTTGACAACCTTTAAACAGTTTTAATAACTATCTCAAAAATTGTCGCTCTGATGCAAACAACTGATGAGTTATCTACTTAAATTTGTTGAACAAAACGACTTACGTATTTTAAGCATGCTAACCTTTAGCCCGGTAAGCAAATTAAAAAAAAAAAAACGCAATATGTAGGCTAAACGAGAACGGAGCCGTCGAGTAACCAAAACAAATGCGTTAAAGAAATTCGTACACGTTATTTATCAATTTGACTCTAGAATTAAAGGATATACAACGAGAAACAACGTTTGACAACCTTTAAACAGTTTTAATAACTATCTCAAAAATTGTCGCTCTGATGCAAACAACTGATGAGTTATGTACTTAAATTTGTTGAACAAAACGACTTACGTATTTTAAGCATGCTAACCTTTAGCCCGGTAAGCAAATTAAAAAAAAAACGCAATATGTAGGCTAAACGAGAACGGAGCCGTCGAGTAACCAAAACAAATGCGTTATAGAAATTCGTACACGTTATTTATCAATTTGACTCTAGAATTAAAGGATATACAACGAGAAAAACGTTTGACAACCTTTAAACAATTTTAATAACTATCTCAAAAATTGTCGCTCTGATGCAAACAACTGATGAGTTATCTACTCAAATTTGTTGAACAAAACGACTTACGTATTTTAAGCATGCTAACCTTTAGCCCGGTAAGCAAATTAAAAAAAAAAACGCAATATGTAGGCTACACGAGAACGGAGACGTCGAGTAACCAAAACAAATGCGTTAAACAAATTCGTACACGTTATTTATCAATTTAACTCTAAAATTAAAGGATATACAACGAGAAACAACGTTTGACAACCTTTAAACAGTTTTAATAACTATCTCAAAAATTGTCGCTCTGATGCAAACAACTGAGGAGTTATCTACTTAAATTTGTTGAACAAAACGACTTACGTATTTTAAGCATGCTAACCTTTAGCCCGGTAAGCAAATTAAAAAAAAAACGAAATATGTAGGCTACACGAGAACGGAGACGTCGAGTAACCAAAACAAATGCGTTAAATAAATTCGTACACGTTATTTATCAATTTAACTCTAGAATTAAAGAATATACAACGAGAAACAACGTTTGACAACCTTTAAACAGTTTTAATAACTATCTCAAAAATTGTCGCTCTGATGCAAACAACTGAGGAGTTATCTACTTAAATTTGTTGAACAAAACGACCTACGTATTTTAAGCATGCTAACCTTTAGCCCGGTAAGCAAATTAAAAAAAAAACGCAATATGTAGGCTACACGAGAACGGAGCCGTCGAGTAACCAAAACAAATGCGTTAAACAAATTCGTACACGTTATTTATCAATTTAACTCTAGAATTAAAGGATATACAACGAGAAACAACGTTTGACAACCTTTAAACAGTTTTAATAACTATCTCAAAAATTGTCGCTCTGATGCAAACAACTGATGAGTTATCTACTTAAATTTGTTGAACAAAACGACTTACGTATTTTAAGCATGCTAACCTTTAGCCCGGTAAGCAAATTAAAAAAAAAAACGCAATATGTAGGCTACACGAGAACGGAGACGTCGAGTAACCAAAACAAATGCGTTAAACAAATTCGTACACGTTATTTATCAATTTGACTCTAGAATTAAAGGATATACAACGAGAAACAACTTTTGACAACCTTTAAACAGTTTTAATAACTATCTCAAAAATTGTCGCTCTGATGCAAACAACTGATGAGTTATCTACCTAAATTTGTTGAACAAAACGACTTACATATTTTAAGCATGCTTACCTTTAGCCCGGTAAGCAAATTAAAAAAAAAAACGCAATATGTAGGCTACACGAGAACGGAGACGTCGAGTAACCAAAACAAATGCGTTAAACAAATTCGTACACGTTATTTATCAATTTAACTCTAGAATTAAAGGATATACAACGAGAAACAACGGTTGACAACCTTTAAACAGTTTTAATAACTATCTCAAAAATTGTCGCTCTGATGCAAACAACTGATGAGTTATCTACTTAAATTTGTTGAACAAAACGACTTACGTATTTTAAGCATGCTAACCTTTAGCCCGGTAAGCAAATTAAAAAAAAAAGCAATATGTAGGCTACACGAGAACGGAGACGTCGAGTAACCAAAACAAATGCGTTAAACAAATTCGTACACGTTATTTATCAATTTAACTCTAGAATTAAAGGATATACAACGAGAAACAACGTTTGACAACCTTTAAACAGTTTTAATAACTATCTCAAAAATTGTCGCTCTGATGCAAACAACTGATGAGTTATCTACTTAAATTTGTTGAACAAAACGACTTACGTATTTTAAGCATGCTAACCTTTAGCCCGGTAAGCAAATTAAAAAAAAAAACGCAATATGTAGGCTACACGAGAACGGAGACGTCGAGTAACCAAAACAAATGCGTTAAACAAATTCGTACACGTTAGTTATCAATTTAACTCTAGAATTAAAGGATATACAACGAGAAACAACGTTTGACAACCTTTAAACAGTTTTAATAACTATCTCAAAATTTGTCGCTCTGATGCAAACAACTGATGAGTTATCTACTCAAATTTGTTGAACAAAACGACTTACATATTTTAAGCATGCTAACCTTTAGCCCGGTAAGCAAATTAAAAAAAAACGCAATATGTAGGCTACACGAGAACGGAGACGTCGAGTAACCAAAACAAATGCGTTAAACAAATTCGTACACGTTATTTATCAATTTAACTCTAGAATTAAAGGATATACAACGAGAAACAACGTTTGACAACCTTTAAACAGTTTTAATAACTATCTCAAAAATTGTCGCTCTGATGCAAACAACTGAGGAGTTATCTACTTAAATTTGTTGAACAAAACGACTTACGTATTTTAAGCACGCTAACCTTTAGCCCGGTAAGCAAATTAAAAAAAAAACGCAATAGGTAGGCTACACGAGAACGGAGCCGTCGAGTAACCAAAACAAATGCGTTAAACAAATTCGTACACGTTATTTATCAATTTAACTCTAGAATTAAAGGATATACCACGAGAAACAACGTTTGACAACCTTTAAACAGTTTTAATAACTATCTCAAAAATTGTCGCTCTGATGCAAACAACTGATGAGTTATCTACTTAAATTTGTTGAACAAAACGACTTACGTATTTTAAGCATGCTAACCTTTAGCCCGTTAAGCAAATTAAAAAAAAAACGCAATATGTAGGCTACACGAGACCGGAGACGTCGAGTAACCAAAACAAATGCGTTAAACAAATTCGTACACGTTATTTATCAATTTAACTCTAGAGTTAAAGGATATACAACGAGAAACAACGTTTGACAACCTTTAAACAGTTTTAATAACTATCTCAAAAATTGTCGCTCTGATGCAAACAACTGAGGAGTTATCTACTTAAATTTGTTGAACAAAACAACTTACGTATTTTAAGCATGCTAACCTTTAGCCCGGTAAGCAAATTAAAAAAAAACGCAATATGTAGGCTACACGAGAACGGAGAAGTCGGGTAACCAAAACAAATGCGTTAAACAAATTCGTACACGTTATTTATCAATTTGACTCTAGAATTAAAGGATATACAACGAGAAACAACGTTTGACAACCTTTAAACAGTTTTAATAACTATCTCAAAAATTGTCGCTCTGATGCAAACAACTGATGAGTTATCTACTTAAATTTGTTGAACAAAACGACTTACGTATTTCAAGCATGCTAACCTTTAGCCCGGTAAGCAAATTAAAAAAAAAAACGCAATATGTAGGCTACACGAGAACGGAGACTTCGAGTAACCAAAACAAATGCGTTAAACAAATTCGTACACGTTATTTATCAATTTGACTCTAGAATTAAAGGATATACAACGAGAAACAACGTTTGACAACCTTTAAACAGTTTTAATAACTATCTCAAAAATTGTCGCTCTGATGCAAACAACTGATGAGTTATCTACTTAAATTTGTTGAACAAAACGACTTACGTATTTCAAGCATGCTAACCTTTAGCCCGGTAAGCAAATTAAAAAAAAAAACGCAATATGTAGGCTACACGAGAACGGAGACGTCGAGTAACCAAAACAAATGCGTTAAACAAATTCGTACACGTTATTTATCAATTTAACTCTAGAATTAAAGGATATACAACGAGAAACAACGTTTGACAACCTTTAAACAGTTTTAATAACTATCTCAAAAATTGTCGCTCTGATGCAAACAACTGATGAGTTATCTACTTAAATTTGTTGAACAAAACGACTTACGTATTTTAAGCATGCTAACCTTTAGCCCGGTAAGCAAATTAAAAAAAAAAAACGAAATATGTAGGCTACACGAGAACGGAGACGTCGAGTAACCAAAACAAATGCGCTAAACAAATTCGTACACGTTATTTATCAATTTGACTCTAGAATTAAAGGATATACAACGAGAAACAACGTTTGACAACCTTTAAACAGTTTTAATAACTATCTCAAAAATTGTCGCTCTGATGCAAACAACTGATGAGTTATCTACTTAAATTTGTTGAACAAAACGACTTACGTATTTTAAGCATGCTAACCTTTAGCCCGGTTAGCAAATTAAAAAAAAAAACGCAATATGTAGGCTACACGAGAACGGAGACGTCGAGTAACCAAAACAAATGCGTTAAACAAATTCGTACACGTTATTTATAAATTTAACTCTAGAATTAAAGGATATACAACGAGAAACAACGTTTGACAACCTTTAAACAGTTTTAATAACTATCTCAAAAATCGTCGCTCTGATGCAAACAACTGAGGAGTTATCTACTTAAATTTGTTGAACAAAACGATTTACGTATTTTAAGCATGCTAACCTTTAGCCCGGTAAGCAAATTAAAAAAAAAACGCAATATGTAGGCTACACGAAAACGGAGACGTCGAGTAACCAAAACAAATGCGTTAAACAAATTCGTACACGTTATTTATCAATCTAACTCTAGAATTAAAGGATATACAACGAGAAACAACGTTTGACAACCTTTAAACAGTTTTAATAACTATCTCAAAAATTGTCGCTCTGATGCAAACAACTGATGAGTTATCTACTTAAATTTGTTGAACAAAACGACTTACGTATTTTAAGCATGCTAACCTTTAGCCCGGTGAGCAAATTAAAAAAAAAACGCAATATGTAGGCTACACGAGAACGGAGACGTCGAGTAACCAAAACAAATGCGTTAAACAAATTCGTACACGTTATTTATCAATTTAACTCTAGAATTAAAGGATATACAACGAGAAACAACGTTTGACAACCTTTAAACAGTTTTAATAACTATCTCAAAAATTGTCGCTCTGATGCAAACAACTGATGAGTTATCTACTCAAATTTGTTGAACAAAACGACTTACATATTTTAAGCATGCTAACCTTTAGCCCGGTAAGCAAATTAAAAAAAAAAACGCAATATGTAGGCTACACGAGAACGGAGACGTCGAGTAACCAAAACAAATGCGTTAAACAAATTCGTACACGTTATTTATCAATTTAACTCTAGAATTAAAGGATATACAACGAGAAACAACGTTTGACAACCTTTAAACAGTTTTAATAACTATCTCAAAAATTATCGCTCTGATGCAAACAACTGATGAGTTATCTACTTAAATTTGATGAACAAAACGACTTACGTATTTTAAACATGCTAACCTTTAGCCCGGTAAGCAAATTAAAAAAAAAACGCAATATGTAAGCTACACGAGAACGGAGACGTCGAGTAACCAAAACAAATGCGTTAAACAAATTCGTACACGTTATTTATCAATTTAACTCTAGGATTAAAGGATATACAACGAGAAACAACGTTTGACAACCTTTAAACAGTTTTAATAACTATCTCAAAAATTGTCGCTCTGATGCAAACAACTGATGAGTTATCTACTTAAATTTGTTGAACAAAACGACTTACGTATTTTAAGCATGCTAACCTTTAGCCCGGTAAGCAAATTAAAAAAAAAACGCAATATGTAGGCTACACGAGAACGGAGACGTCGAGTATTCAAAACAAATGCGTTAAACAAATTCGTACACGTTATTTATCAATTTAACTCTAGAATTAAAGGATATACAACGAGAAACAACGTTTGACAACCTTTAAACAGTTTTAATAACTATCTCAAAAATTGTCGCTCTGATGCAAACAACTGATGAGTTATCTACTCAAATTTGTTGAACAAAACGACTTACGTATTTTAAGCATGCTAACCTTTAGCCCGGTAAGCAAATTAAAAAAAAAAACGCAATATGTAGGCTACACGAGAACTGAGCCGTCGAGTAACCAAAACAAATGCGTTAAACAAATTCGTACACGTTATTTATCAATTTAACTCTAGAATTAAAGGATATACAACGAGAAACAACGTTTGACAACCTTTAAACAGTTTTAATAACTATCTCAAAAATTGTCGCTCTGATGCAAACAACTGATGAGTTATCTACTTAAATTTGTTGAACAAAACGACTTACGTATTTTAAGCATGCTAACCTTTAGCCCGGTAAGCAAATTAAAAAAAAAACGCAATATGTAGGCTACACGAGAACGGAGACGTCGAGTAACCAAAACAAATGCGTTAAACAAATTCGTACACGTTATTTATCAATTTAACTCTAGAATTAAAGGATATACAACGAGAAACAACGTTTGACAACCTTTAAACAGTTTTAATAACTATCTCAAAAACTGTCGCTCTGATGCAAACAACTGATGAGTTATCTACTCAAATTTGTTGAACAAAACGACTTACGTATTTTAAGCATGCTAACCTTTAGCACGGTAAGCAAATTAAAAAAAAAAAATATGTAGGCTACACGAGAACTGAGCCGTCGAGTAACCAAAACAAATGCGTTAAACAAATTCGTACACGTTATTTATCAATTTAACTCTAGAATTAAAGAATATACAACGAGAAACAACGTTTGACAACCTTTAAACAGTTTTAATAACTATCTCAAAAATTGTAGCTCTGATGCAAACAACTGATGAGTTATCTACTTAAATTTGTTGAACAAAACGACTTACGTATTTTAAGCATGCTAACCTTTAGCCCGGTAAGCAAATTAAAAAAAACGCAATATGTAGGCTACACGAGAACGGAGACGTCGAGTAACCAAAACAAATGCGTTAAACAAATTCGTACACGTTGTTTATCAATTTAACTCTAGAATTAAAGGATATACAACGAGAAACAACGTTTGACAACCTTTAAACAGTTTTAATAACTATCTCAAAAATTGTCGCTCTGATGCAAACAAGTGATGAGTTATCTACTTAAATTTGTTGAACAAAACGACTTACGTATTTTAAGCATGCTAACCTTTAGCATGGTAAGCAAATTAAAAAAAAAACGCAATATGTAGGCTACACGAGAACGGAGACGTCGAGTAACCAAAACAAATGCGTTAAACAAATTCGTACACGTTATTTATCAATTTAACTCTAGAATTAAAGGATATACAACGAGAAACAACGTTTGACAACCTTTAAACAGTTTTAATAACTATCTCAAAAATTGTCGCTCTGATGCAAACAACTGAGGAGTTATCTACTTAAATTTGTTGAACAAAACGAATTACGTATTTTAAGCATGCTAACCTTTAGCCCGGTAAGCAAATTAAAAAAAAAACGCAATATGTAGGCTACACGAGAACGGAGACGTCGAGTAACCAAAACAAATGCGTTAAACAAATTCGTAAACGTTATTTATCAATTTAACTCTAGAATTAAAGGATATACAACGAGAAACAACGTTTGACAACCTTTAAACAGTTTTAATAACTATCTCAAAAATTGTCGCTCTGATGCAAACAACTGATGAGTTATCTACTTAAATTTGTTGAACAAAACGACTTACGCATTTTAAGCATGCTAACCTTTAGCCCGGTAAGCAAATTAAAAAAAAAACGCAATATGTAGGCTACACGAGAACGGAGCCGTCGAGTAACCAAAACAAATGCGTTAAACAAATTCGTACACGTTATTTATCAATTTAACTCTAGAATTAAAGGATATACAACGAGAAACAACGTTTGACAACCTTTAAACAGTTTTAATAACTATCTCAAAAATTGTCGCTCTGATGCAAACAACTGATGAGTTATCTACTTAAATTTGTTGAACAAAACGACTTACGTATTTTAAGCATGCTAATCTTTAGCCCGGTAAGCAAATTAAAAAAAAAACGCAATATGTAGGCTACACGAGAACGGAGCCGTCGAGTAACCAAAACAAATGCGTTAAACAAATTCGTACACGTTATTTATCAATTTAACTCTAGAATTAAAGGATATACAACGAGAAACAACGTTTGACAACCTTTAAACATTTTTAATAACTATCTCAAAAATTGTCGCTCTGATGCAAACAACTGATGAGTTATCTACTCAAATTTGTTGAACAAAACGACTTACGTATTTTAAGCATGCTAACCTTTAGCCCGGTAAGCAAATTAAAAAAAAACGCAATATGTAGGCTACACGAGAACGGAGACGTCGAGTAACCAAAACAAATGCGTTAAACAAATTCGTACACGTTATTTATCAATTTAACTCTAGAATTAAAGGATATACAACGAGAAACAACGTTTGACAACCTTTAAATAGTTTTAATAACTATCTCAAAAATTGTCGCTCTGATGCAAACAACTGATGAGTTATCTACTTAAATTTGTTGAACAAAACGACTTACGTATTTTAAGCATGCTAATCTTTAGCCCGGTAAGCAAATTAAAAAAAAAACGCAATATGTAGGCTACACGAGAACGGAGCCGTCGAGTAACCAAAACAAATGCGTTAAACAAATTCGTACACGTTATTTATCAATTTAACTCTAGAATTAAAGGATATACAACGAGAAACAACGTTTGACAACCTTTAAACAGTTTTAATAACTATCTCAAAAATTGTCGCTCTGATGCAAACAACTGATGAGTTATCTACTTAAATTTGTTGAACAAAACGTCTTACGTATTTTAAGCATGCTAACCTTTAGCCCGGTAAGCAAATTAAAAAAAAAAACGCAATATGTAGGCTACACGAGAACGGAGACTTCGAGTAACCAAAACAAATGCGTTAAACAAATTCGTACACGTTATTTATCAATTTAACTCTAGAATTAAAGGATATACAACGAGAAACAACGTTTGACAACCTTTAAACAGTTTTAATAACTATCTCAAAAATTGTCGCTCTGATGCAAACAACTGATGAGTTATCTACTTAAATTTGTTGAACAAAACGACTTACGTATTTTAAGCATGCTAACCTTTAGCCCGGTAAGCAAATTAAAAAAAAAACGCAATATGTAGGCTACACGAGAACGGAGACGTCGAGTAACCAAAACAAATGCGTTAAACAAATTCGTACACGTTATTTATCAATTTAACTCTAGAATTAAAGGATATACTACGAGAAACAACGTTTGACAACCTTTAAACATTTTTAATAACTATCTCAAAAATTGTCGCTCTGATGCAAACAACTGATGAGTTATCTACTCAAATTTGTTGAACAAAACGACTTACGTATTTTAAGCATGCTAACCTTTAGCCCGGTAAGCAAATTAAAAAAAAAACGCAATATGTAGGCTACACGAGAACTGAGCCGTCGAGTAACCAAAGCAAATGCGTTAAACAAATTCGTACACGTTATTTATCAATTTAACTCTAGAATTAAAGGATATACAACGAGAAACAACGTTTGACAACCTTTAAACAGTTTTAATAACTATCTCAAAAATTGTCGCTCTGATGCAAACAACTGATGAGTTATCTACTTAAATTTGTTGAACAAAACGACTTACGTATTTTAAGCATGCTAACATTTAGCCCGGTAAGCAAATTAAAAAAAAACGCAATATGTAGGCTACACGAGAACGGAGACGTCGAGTAACCAAAACAAATGCGTTAAACAAATTCGTACACGTTATTTATCAATTTAACTCTAGAATTAAAGGATATACAACGAGAAACAACGTTTGACAACCTTTAAACAGTTTCAATAACTATCTCAAAAATTGTCGCTCTGATGCAAACAACTGATGAGTTATCTACTCAAATTTGTTGAACAAAACGACTTACATATTTTAAGCATGCTAACCTTTAGCCCGGTAAGCAAATTAAAAAAAAAACGCAATATGTAGGCTACACGAGAACGGAGCCGTCGAGTAACCAAAAAAAATGCGTTAAACAAATTCGTACACGTTATTTATCAATTTAACTCTAGAATTAAAGGATATACAACGAGAAACAACGTTTGACAACCTTTAAACAGTTTTAATAACTATCTCAAAAATTGTCGCTCTGATGCAAACAACTGATGAGTTATCTACTTAAATTTGTTGAACAAAACGACTTACGTATTTTAAGCATGCTAACCTTTAGCCCGGTAAGCAAATTAAAAAAAAAACGCAATATGTAGGCTACACGAGAACGGAGACGTCGAGTAACCAAAACAAATGCGTTAAACAAATTCGTACACGTTATTTATCAATTTAACTCTAGAATTAAAGGATATACAACGAGAAACAACGTTTTACAACCTTTAAACAGTTTTAATAACTATCTCAAAAATTGTCGCTCTGATGCAAACAACTGATGAGTTATCTACTTAAATTTGTTGAACAAAACGACTTACGTATTTTAAGCATGCTAACCTTTAGCCCGGTAAGCAAATTAAAAAAAAACGCAATATGTAGGCTACACGAGAACGGAGACGTCGAGTAACCAAAACAAATGCGTTAAACAAATTCGTACACGTTATTTATCAATTTAACTCTAGAATTAAAGGATATACAACGAGAAACAACGTTTGACAACCTTTAAACAGTTTTAATAACTATCTCAAAAATTGTCGCTCTGATGCAAACAACTGATGAGTTATCTACTTAAATTTGTTGAACAAAACGACTTACGTATTTTAAGCATGCTAACCTTTAGCCCGGTAAGCAAATTAAAAAAAAAAACGCAATATGTAGGCTACACGAGAACGGAGACGTCGAGTAACCAAAACAAATGCGTTAAACAAATTCGTACACGTTATTTATCAATTTAACTCTAGAATTAAAGGATATATAACGAGAAACAACGTTTGACAACCTTTAAACAGTTTTAATAACTATCTCAAAAATTGTCGCTCTGATGCAAACAACTGATGAGTTATCTACTCAAATTTGTTGAACAAAACGACTTACGTATTTTAAGCATGCTAACCTTTAGCCCGGTAAGCAAATTAAAAAAAAAACGCAATATGTAGGCTACACGAGAACTGAGCCGTCGAGTAACCAAAACAAATGCGTTAAACAAATTCGTACACGTTATTTATCAATTTAACTCTAGAATTAAAGGATATACAACGAGAAACAACGTTTGACAACCTTTAAACAGTTTTAATAACTATCTCAAAAATTGTCGCTCTGATGCAAACAACTGATGAGTTATCTACTTAAATTTGTTGAACAAAACGACTTACGTATTTTAAGCATGCTAACCTTTAGCCCGGTAAGCAAATTAAAAAAAAAAACGCAATATGTAGGCTACACGAGAACGGAGACGTCGAGTAACCAAAACAAATGCGTTAAACAAATTCGTACACGTTATTTATCAATTTAACTCTAGAATTAAAGGATATACAACGAGAAACAACGTTTGATAACCTTTAAACAGTTTTAATAACTATCTCAAAAATTGTCGCTCTGATGCAAACAACTGATGAGTTATCTACTCAAATTTGTTGAACAAAACGACTTACATATTTTAAGCATGCTAACCTTTAGCCCGGTAAGCAAATTAAAAAAAAAAAACGGAATATGTAGGCTACACGAGAACGGAGCCGTCGAGTAACCAAAAAAAATGCGTTAAACAAATTCGTACACGTTATTTATCAATTTAACTCTAGAATTAAAGGATATACAACGAGAAACAACGTTTGACAACCTTTAAACAGTTTTAATAACTATCTCAAAAATTGTCGCTCTGATGCAAACAACTGATGAGTTATCTACTTAAATTTGTTGAACAAAACGACTTACGTATTTTAAGCATGCTAACCTTTAGCCCGATAAGCAACTTAGAAAAAAAACGCAATATGTAGGCTACACGAGAACGGAGACGTCGAGTAACCAAAACAAATGCGTTAAACGAATTCGTACACGTTATCAATTTGACTCTAGAATTAAAGGATATACAACGAGAAACAACGTTTGACAACCTTTAAACAGTTTTAATAACTATCTCAAAAATTGTCGCTCTGATGCAAACAACTGATGAGTTATCTACTTAAATTTGTTGAACAAAACGACTTACGTATTTTAAGCATGCTAACCTTTAGCCCGGTAAGCAAATTAAAAAAAAAAAAACGCAATATGTAGGCTACACGAGAACGGAGACGTCGAGTAACCAAAACAAATGCGTTAAACAAATTCGTACACGTTATTTATCAATTTAACTCTAGAATTAAAGGATATACAACGAGAAACAACGTTTGACAACCTTTAAACAGTTTTAATAACTATCTCAAAAATTGTCGCTCTGATGCAAACAACTGATGAGTTATCTACTTAAATTTGTTGAACAAAACGACTTACGTATTTTAAGCATGCTAACCTTTAGCCCGGTAATCAAATTAAAAAAAAACGCAATATGTAGGCTACACGAGAACGGAGACCTCGAGTAACAAAAACAAATGCGTTAAACAAATTCGTACACGTTATTTATCAATTTAACTCTAGAATTAAAGGATATACAACGAGAAACAACGTTTGACAACCTTTAAACAGTTTTAATAACTATCTCAAAAATTGTCGATCTGATGCAAACAACTGATGAGTTATCTACTCAAATTTGTTTAACAAAACGACTTGCGTATTTTAAGCATGCTAACCTTTAGCCCGGTAAGGAAATTAAAAAAAAAAACGCAATATGTAGGCTACACGAGAACGGAGGCGTCGAGTAACCAAAGAAATGCGTTAAACAAATTCGTACACGTTATTTATCAATTTGACTCTAGAATTAAAGGATATACAACGAGAAAAAACGTTTGACAACCTTTCAACAGTTTTAATAACTATCTCAAAAATTGGTGCTCTGATGCAAACAACTGATGAGTTATCTACTTAAATTTGTTGAACAAAACGACTTACGTATTTTAAGTATGCTAACCTTTAGCCCGGTAAGCAAATTAAAAAAAAACGCAATATGTAGGCTACACGAGAACGGAGACGTCGAGTAACCAAAACAAATGCGTTAAACAAATTCGTACACGTTATTTATCAATTTAACTCTAGAATTAAAGGATATACAACGAGAAACAACGTTTGACAACCTTTAAACAGTTTCAATAACTATATCAAAAATTGTCGCTCTGATGCAAACAACTGATGAGTTATCTACTTAAATTTGTTGAACAAAACGGCTTACGTATTTTAAGCATGCTAACCTTTAGCCCGGTAAGCAAATTAAAAAAAAAACGCAATATGTAGGCTACACGAGAACGGAGACGTCGAGTAACCAAAACAAATGCGTTAAACAAATTCGTACACGTTATTTATCAATTTGGCTCTATAATTAAAGGATATACAACGAGAAACAACGTTTGACAACCTTTAAACAGTTTTAATAACTATCTCAAAAATTGTCGCTCTGATGCAAACAACTGAGGAGTTATCTACTTAAATTTGTTGAACAAAACAACTTACGTATTTTAAGCATGCTAACCTTTAGCCCGATAAGCAACTTAGAAAAAAAACGCAATATGTAGGCTACACGAGAACGGAGACGTCGAGTAACCAAAACAAATGCGTTAAACGAATTCGTACACGTTATTTATCAATTTGACTCTAGAATTAAAGGATATACAACGAGAAACAACGTTTGACAACCTTTAAACAGTTTTAATAACTATCTCAAAAATTGTCGCTCTGATGCAAACAACTGATGAGTTATCTACTTAAATTTGTTGAACAAAACGACTTACGTATTTTAAGCATGCTAACCTTTAGCCCGGTAAGCAAATTAAAAAAAAAAACGCAATATGTAGGCTACACGAGAACGGAGACGTCGAGTAACCAAAACAAATGCGTTAAACAAATTCGTACACGTTATTTATCAATTTAACTCTAGAATTAAAGGATATACAACGAGAAACAACGTTTGACAACCTTTAAACAGTTTTAATAACTATCTCAAAAATTGTCGCTCTGATGCAAACAACTGATGAGTTATCTACTTAAATTTGTTGAACAAAACGACTTACGTATTTTAAGCATGCTAACCTTTAGCCCGGTAAGCAAATTAAAAAAAAAACGCAATATGTAGGCTACACGAGAACGGAGACCTCGAGTAACCAAAACAAATGCGTTAAACAAATTCGTACACGTTATTTATCAATTTAACTCTAGAATTAAAGGATATACAACGAGAAACAACGTTTGACAACCTTTAAACAGTTTTAATAACTATCTCAAAAATTGTCGCTTTGATGCAAACAACTGAGGAGTTATCTACTTAAATTTGTTGAACAAAACGAATTACGTATTTTAAGCATGCTAACCTTTAGCCCGGTAAGCAAATTAAAAAAAAAAAACGCAATATGTAGGCTACACGAGAACAGAGACGTCGAGTAACAAAAACAAATGCGTTAAACAAATTCGTACACGTTATTTATCAATTTAACTCTAGAATTAAAGGATATACAACGAGAAACAACGTTTGACAACCTTTAAACAGTTTTAATAACTATCTCAAAAATTGTCGATCTGATGCAAACAACTGATGAGTTATCTACTCAAATTTGTTTAACAAAACGACTTACGTATTTTAAGCATGCTAACCTTTAGCCCGGTAAGGAAATTAAAAAAAAAACGCAATATGTAGGCTACACGAGAACGGAGACGTCGAGTAACCAAAGAAATGCGTTAAACAAATTCGTACACGTTATTTATCAATTTGACTCTAGAATTAAAGGATATACAACGAGAAAAAACGTTTGACAACCTTTAAACAGTTTTAATAACTATCTCAAAAATTGTCGCTCTGATGCAAACAACTGATGAGTTATCTACTTAAATTTGTTGAACAAAACGACTTACGTATTTTAAGTATGCTAACCTTTAGCCCGGTAAGCAAATTAAAAAAAAAACGCAATATGTAGGCTACACGAGAACGGAGACGTCGAGTAACCAAAACAAATGCGTTAAACAAATTCGTACACGTTATTTATCAATTTAACTCTAGAATTAAAGGATATACAACGAGAAACAACGTTTGACAACCTTTAAACAGTTTTAATAACTATATCAAAAATTGTCGCTCTGATGCAAACAACTGATGAGTTATCTACTTAAATTTGTTGAACAAAACGACTTACGTATTTTAAGCATGCTAACCTTTAGCCCGGTAAGCAAATTAAAAAAAAAAACGCAATATGTAGGCTACACGAGAACGGAGACGTCGAGTAACCAAAACAAATGCGTTAAACAAATTCGTACACGTTATTTATCAATTTGACTCTAGAATTAAAGGATATACAACGAGAAACAACGTTTGACAACCTTTAAACAGTTTTAATAACTATCTCAAAAATTGTCGCTCTGATGCAAACAACTGAGGAGTTATCTACTTAAATTTGTTGAACAAAACAACTTACGTATTTTAAGCATGCTAACCTTTAGCCCGATAAGCAACTTAGAAAAAAAACGCAATATGTAGGCTACACGAGAACGGAGAATTCGGGTAACCAAAACAAATGCGTTAAACAAATTCGTACACGTTATTTATCAATTTAACTCTAGAATTAAAGGATATACAACGAGAAACAACGTTTGACAACCTTTAAACAGTTTTAATAACTATCTCAAAAATTGTCGCTCTGATGCAAACAACTGAGGAGTTATCTACTTAAATTTGTTGAACAAAACAACTTACGTATTTGAAGCATGCTAACCTTTAGCCCGATAAGCAACTTAGAAAAAAAACGCAATATGTAGGCTACACGAGAACGGAGACGTCGAGTAACCAAAACAAATGCGTTAAACAAATTCGTACACGTTATTTATCAATTTGACTCTAGAATTAAAGGATATACAACGAGAAACAACGTTTGACAACCTTTAAACAGTTTTAATAACTATCTCAAAAATTGTCGCTCTGATGCAAACAACTGATGAGTTATCTACTTAAATTTGTTTAACAAAACGACTTACGTATTTTAAGCATGCTAACCTTTAGCCCGGTAAGCAAATTAAAAAAAAAAAAAACGCAATATGTAGGCTACACGAGAACGAAGACGTCGAGTAACCAAAACAAATGCGTTAAACAAATTCGTACACGTTATTTATCAATTTAACTCTAGAATTAAAGGATATACAACGAGAAACAACGTTTGACAACCTTTAAACAGTTTTAATAACTATCTCAAAAATTGTCGCTCTGATGCAAACAACTGATGAGTTATCTACTTAAATTTGTTGAACAAAACGACTTACGTATTTTAAGCATGCTAACCTTTAGCCCGGTAAGCAAATTAAAAAAAAAACGCAATATGTAGGCTACACGAGAACGGAGACGTCGAGTAACCAAAACAAATGCGTTAAACAAATTCGTACACGTTATTTATCAATTTAACTCTAGAATTAAAGGATATACAACGAGAAACAACGTTTGACAACCTTTAAACAGTTTTAATAACTATCTCAAAAATTGTCGCTCTGATGCAAACAACTGATGAGTTATCTACTTAAATTTGTTGAACAAAACGACTTACGTATTTTAAGCATGCTAACCTTTAGCCCGGTAAGCAAATTAAAAAAAAAAACGCAATATGTAGGCTACACGAGAACGGAGACGTCGAGTAACCAAAAAAAATGCGTTAAACAAATTCGTACACGTTATTTATCAAATTAACTCTAGAATTAAAGGATATACAACGAGAAACAACGTTTGACAACCTTTAAACAGTTTTAATAACTATCTCAAAAATTGTCGCTCTGATGCAAACAACTGATGAGTTATCTACTCAAATTTGTTGAACAAAACGACTTACATATTTTAAGCATGCTAACCTTTAGCCCGGTAAGCAAATTAAAAAAAAAAACGCAATATGTAGGCTACACGAGAACGGAGACGTCGAGTAATCAAAACAAATGCGTTAAACAAATTCGTACACGTTATTTATCAATTTAACTCTAGAATTAAAGGATATACAACGAGAAACAACGTTTGACAACCTTTAAACAGTTTTAATAACTATCTCAAAAATTGTCTCTCTGATGCAAACAACTGATGAGTTATCTACTCAAATTTGTTGAACAAAACGACTTACGTATTTTAAGCATGCTAACCGTTAGCCCGGTAAGCAAATTAAAAAAAAAACGCAATATGTAGGCTACACGAGAACTGAGCCGTCGAGTAACCAAAACAAATGCGTTAAAAAAATTCGTACACGTTATTTATCAATTTAGCTCTAGAATTAAAGGATATACAACGAGAAACAACGTTTGACGACCTTTAAACAGTTTTAATAACTATCTCAAAAATTGTCGCTCTGATGCAAACAACTGATGAGTTATCTACTCAAATTTGTTGAACAAAACGACTTACGTATTTTAAGCATGCTAACCTTTAGCCCGGTAAGCAAATTAAAAAAATAAAAAATATGTAGGCTACACGAGAACTGAGCCGTCGAGTAACCAAAACAAATGCGTTAAACAAATTCGTACACGTTATTTATCAATTTAACTCTAGAATTAAAGGATATACAACGAGAAACAACGTTTGACAACCTTTAAAGAGTTTTATTAACTATCTCAAAAATTTTCGCTCTGATGCAAACAACTGATGAGTTATCTACTCAAATTTGTTGAACAAAACGACTTACGTATTTTAAGCATGCTAACCTTTAGCCCGGTAAGCAAATTAAAAAAATAAAAAATATGTAGGCTACACGAGAACTGAGCCGTCGAGTAACCAAAACAAATGCGTTAAACAAATTCGTACACGTTATTTATCAATTTAACTCTAGAATTAAAGGATATACAACGAGAAACAACGTTTGACAACCTTTAAAGAGTTTTAATAACTATCTCAAAAATTGTCGCTCTGATGCAAACAACTGATGAGTTATCTACTTAAATTTGTTGAACAAAACGACTTACGTATTTTAAGCATGCTAACCTTTAGCCCGGTAAGCAAATTAAAAAAAAATGCAATATGTAGGCTACACGAGAACGGAGACGTCGAGTAACCAAAACAAATGGGTTAAACAAATTCGTACACGTTAGTTATCAATTTAACTCTAGAATTAAAGGATATACAACGAGAAACAACGTTTGACAACCTTTAAACAGTTTTAATAACTATCTCAAAAATTGTCGCTCTGATGCAAACACTGATGAGTTATCTACTTAAATTTGTTGAACAAAACGACTTACGTATTTTAAGCATGCTAACCTTTAGCCCGGTAAGCGAATTAAAAAAAAAACGCAATATGTAGGCTACACGAGAACGGAGACGTCGAGTAACCAAAACAAATGCGTTAAACAAATTCGTACACGTTATTTATCAATTTAACTCTAGAATTAAAGGATATACAACGAGAAACAACGTTTGACGACCTTTAAACAGTTTTAATAACTATCTCAAAAATTGTCGCTCTGATGCAAACAACTGATGAGTTATCTACTTAAATTTGTTGAACAAAACGAATTACGTATTTTAAGCATGCTAACCTTTAGCCCGGTAAGCAAATTAAAAAAAAAAACGCAATATGTAGGCTACACGAGAACGGAGACTTCGAGTAACCAAAACAAATGCGTTAAACAAATTCGTACACGTTATTTATCAATTTAACTCTAGAATTAAAGGATATACAACGAGAAACAACGTTTGACAACCTTTAAACAGTTTTAATAACTATCTCAAAAATTGTCGCTCTGATGCAAACAGCTGATGAGTTATCTACTTAAATTTGTTGAACAAAACGCCTTACGTATTTTAAGCATGCTAACCTTTAGCCCGGTAAGCAAATTAAAAAAAAAAACGCAATATGTAGGCTACACGAGAACGGAGACGTCGAGTAACCAAAACAAATGCGTTAAACAAATTCGTACACGTTATTTATCAATTTAACTCTAGAATTAAAGGATATACAACGAGAAACAACGTTTGACAACCTTTAAACAGTTTTAATAACTATCTCAAAAATTGTCGCTCTGATGCAAACAACTGATGAGTTATCTACTTAAATTTGTTGAACAAAACGACTTACGTATTTTAAGCTTGCTAACCTTTAGCCCGGTAAGCAAATTAAAAAAAAAACGCAATATGTAGGCTACACGAGAACGGAGACGTCGAGTAACCAAAACAAATGCGTTAAACAAATTCGTACACGTTATTTATCAATTTAACTCTAGAATTAAAGGATATACAACGAGAAACAACGTTTGACAACCTTTAAACAGTTTTAATAACTATCTCAAAAATTGTCGCTCTGATGCAAACAACTGATGAGTTATCTACTTAAATTTGTTGAACAAAACGACTTACGTATTTTAAGCATGCTAACCTTTAGCCCGGTAAGCAAATTAAAAAAAAAAACGCAATATGTAGGCTACACGAGAACGGAGACGTCGAGTAACCAAAACAAATGCGTTAAACAAATTCGTACACGTTATTTATCAATTTAACTCTAGAATTAAAGGATATACAACGAGAAACAACGTTTGACAACCTTTAAACAGTTTTAATAACTATCTCAAAAATTGCCGCTCTGATGCAAACAACTGATGAGTTATCTACTTAAATTTGTTGAACAAAACGACTTACGTATTTTAAGCATGCTAACCTTTAGCCCGGTAAGCAAATTAAAAAAAAAAAACGCAATATGTAGGCTAAACCAGAACGGAGACGTCGAGTAACCAAAACAAATGCGTTAAACAAATTCGTACACGTTATTTATCAATTTAACTCTAGAATTAAAGGATATACAACGAGAAACAACGTTTGACAACCTTTAAACAGTTTTAATAACTATCTCAAAAATTGTCGCTCTGATGCAAACAACTGATGAGTTATCTACTTAAATTTGTTGAACAACACGACTTACGTATTTTAAGCATGCTAACCTTTAGCCCGGTAAGCAAATTAAAAAAAAAAAGCAATATGTAGGCTACACGAGAACGGAGACGTCGAGTAACCAAAACAAATTCGTTAAACAAATTCGTACACGTTATTTATCAATTTAACTCTAGAATTAAAGGATATACAACGAGAAACAACGTTTGACAACCTTTAAACAGTTTTAATAACTATCTCAAAAATTGTCGCTCTGATGCAAACAACTGATGAGTTATCTACTCAAATTTGTTGAACAAAACGACTTACGTATTTTAAGCATGCTAACCTTTAGCCCGGTAAGCAAATTAAAAAAAAAAACGCAATATGTAGGCTACACGAGAACTGAGCCGTCGAGTAACCAAAACAAATGCGTTAAACAAATTCGTACACGTTATTTATCAATTTAACTCTAGAATTAAAGGATATACAACGAGAAACAACGTTTGACAACCTTTAAACTGTTTTAATAACTATCTCAAAAATTGTCGCTCTGATGCAAACAACTGATGAGTTATCTACTTAAATTTGTTGAACAAAACGACTTACGTATTTTAAGCATGCTAACCTTTAGCCCGGTAAGCAAATTAAAAAAAAAACGCAATATGTAGGCTACACGAGAACGGAGACGTCGAGTAACCAAAACAAATGCGTTAAACAAATTCGTACACGTTATTTATCAATTTAACTCTAGAATTAAAGGATATACAACGAGAAACAACGTTTGACAACCTTTAAACAGTTTTAATAACTATCTCAAAAATTGTCGCTCTGATGCAAACAACTGATGAGTTATCTACTCAAATTTGTTGAAGAAAACGACTTACATATTTTAAGCATGCTAACCTTTAGCCCGGTAAGCAAATTAAAAAAAAACGCAATATGTAGGCTACACGAGAACGGAGCCGTCGAGTAACCAAAAAAAATGCGTTAAACAAATTCGTACACGTTATTTATCAATTTAACTCTAGAATTAAAGATATACAACGAGAAACAACGTTTGACAACCTTTAAACAGTTTTAATAACTATCTCAAAAATTGTCGCTCTGATGCAAACAACTGATGAGTTATCTACTTAAATTTGTTGAACAAAACGACTTACGTATTTTAAGCATGCTAACCTTTAGCCCGGTAAGCAAATTAAAAAAAAAACGCAATATGTAGGCTACACGAGAACGGAGACGTCGAGTAACCAAAACAAATGCGTTAAACAAATTCGTACACGTTATTTATCAATTTAACTCTAGAATTAAAGGATATACAATGAGAAACAACGTTTGACAACCTTTAAACAGTTTTAGTAACTATCTCAAAAATTGTCGCTCTAATGCAAACAACTGAAGAGTTATCTACTTAAATTTGTTGAACAAAACGACTTACGTATTTTAAGCATGCTAACCTTTAGCCCGGTAAGCAAATTAAAAAAAAAACGCAATATGTAGGCTACACGAGAACGGAGACGTCGAGTAACCAAAACAAATGCGTTAAACAAATTCGTACACGTTATTTATCAATTTCACTCTAGAATTAAAGGATATACAACGAGAAACAACGTTTGACAACCTTTAAACAGTTTTAATAACTATCTCAAAAATCGTCGCTCTGATGCAAACAACTGAGGAGTTATCTACTTAAATTTGTTGAACAAAACGACTTACGTATCTTAAGCATGCTAACCTTTAGACCGGTAAGCAAATTAAAAAAAAACGCAATATGTAGGCTACACGAGAACGGAGACGTCGAGTAACCAAAACAAATGCGTTAAACAAATTCGTACACGTTATTTATCAATTTAACTCTAGAATTAAAGGATATACAACGAGAAACAACGTTTGACAACCTTTAAACAGTTTTAATAACTATCTCAAAAATTGTCGCTCTGATGCAAACAACTGATGAGTTATCTACTCAAATTTGTTGAACAAAACGACTTACATATTTTAAGCATGCTAACCTTTAGCCCGGTAAGCAAATTAAAAAAAAACGCAATATGTAGGCTACACGAGAACGGAGCCGTCGAGTAACCAAAAAAAATGCGTTAAACAAATTCGTACACGTTATTTATCAATTTAACTCTAGAATTAAAGGATATACAACGAGAAACAACGTTTGACAACCTTTAAACAGTTTTAATAACTATCTCAAAAATTGTCGCTCTGATGCAAACAACTGATGAGTTATCTACTTAAATTTGTTGAACAAAACGACTTACGTATTTTAAGCATGCCCGGTAAGCAAATTAAAAAAAAAAACGCAATATGTAGGCTACACGAGAACGGAGACGTCGAGTAACCAAAACAAATGCGTTAAACAAATTCGTACACGTTATTTATCAATTTAACTCTAGAATTAAAGGATATACAACGAGAAACAACGTTTGACAACCTTTAAACAGTTTTAATAACTATCTCAAAAATTGTCGCTCTGATGCAAACAACTGATGAGTTATCTACTTAAATTTGTTGAACAAAACGACTTACGTATTTTAAGCATGCTAACCTTTAGCCCGGTAAGCAAATTAAAAAAAAAACGCAATATGTAGGCTACACGAGAACGGAGACGTCGAGTAACCAAAACAAATGCGTTAAACAAATTCGTACACGTTATTTATAAATTTAACTCTAGAATTAAAGGATATACAACGAGAAACAACGTTTGACAACCTTTAAACAGTTTTAATAACTATCTCAAAAATTGTCGCTCTGATGCAAACAACTGATGGGTTATCTACTTAAATTTGTTGAACAAAACGACTTACGTATTTTAAGCATGCTAACCTTTAGCCCGGTAAGCAAATTAAAAAAAAAACGCAATATGTAGGCTACACGAGAACGGAGACGTCGAGTAACCAAAACAAATGCGTTAAACAAATTCGTACACGTTATTTATCAATTTAACTCTAGAATTAAAGGATATACAACGAGAAACAACGTTTGACAACCTTTAAACAGTTTTAATAACTATCTCAAAAATTGTCGCTCTGATGCAAACAACTGATGAGTTATCTACTTAAATTTGTTGAACAAAACGACTTACGTATTTTAAGCATGCTAACCTTTAGCCCGGTAAGCAAATTAAAAAAAAAACGCAATATGTAGGCTACACGAGAACGGAGACGTCGAGTAACCAAAACAAATGCGTTAAACAAATTCGTACACGTTATTTATCAATTTAACTCTAGAATTAAAGGATATACAACGAGAAACAACGTTTGACAACCTTTAAACAGTTTTAATAACTATCTCAAAAATTGTCGCTCTGATGCAAACAACTGATGAGTTATCTACTTAAATTTGTTGAACAAAACGACTTACGTATTTTAAGCATGCTAACCTTTAGCCCGGTAAGCAAATTAAAAAAAAAACGCAATATGTAGGCTACACGAGAACGGAGACGTCGAGTAACCAAAACAAATGCGTTAAACAAATTCGTACACGTTATTTATCAATTTAACTCTAGAATTAAAGGATATACAACGAGAAACAACGTTTGACAACCTTTAAACAGTTTTAATAACTATCTCAAAAATTGTCGCTCTGATGTAAACAACTGATGAGTTATCTACTTAAATTTGTTGAACAAAACGACTTACGTATTTTAAGCATGCTAACCTTTAGCCCGGTAAGCAAATTAAAAAAAAAACGCAATATGTAGGCTACACGAGAACGGAGACGTCGAGAAACCAAAACAAATGCGTTAAACAAATTCGTACACGTTATTTATCAATTTAACTCTAGAATTAAAGGATATACAACGAGAAAGAACGTTTGACAACCTTTAAACAGTTTTAATAACTATCTCAAAAATTGTCGCTCTGATGCAAACAACTGATGAGTTATCTACTTAAATTTGTTGAACAAAACGACTTACGTATTTTAAGCATGCTAACCTTTAGCCCGGTAAGCAAATTAAAAAAAAAACGCAATATGTAGGCTACACGAGAACGGAGACGTCGAGTAACCAAAACAAATGCGTTAAACAAATTCGTACACGTTATTTATCAATTTAACTCTAGAATTAAAGGATATACAACGAGAAACAACGTTTGACAACCTTTAAACAGTTTTAATAACTATCTCAAAAATTGTCGCTCTGATGCAAACAACTGATGAGTTATCTACTTAAATTTGTTGAACTAAACGACTTACGTATTTTAAGCATGCTAACCTTTAGCCCGGTAAGCAAATTAAAAAAAAAACGCAATATGTAGGCTACACGAGAACGGAGACGTCGAGTAACCAAAACAAATGCGTTAAACAAATTCGTACACGTTATTTATCAATTTAACTCTAGAATTAAAGGATATACAACGAGAAACAACGTTTGACAACCTTTAAACAGTTTTAATAACTATCTCAAAAATTGTCGCTCTGATGCAAACAACTGATGAGTTATCTACTTAAATTTGTTGAACAAAACGACTTACGTATTTTAAGCATGCTAACCTTTAGCCCGGTAAGCAAATTAAAAAAAACGCAATATGTAGGCTACACGAGAACGGAGACGTCGAGTAACCAAAACAAATGCGTTAAACAAATTCGTACACGTTATTTATCAATTTAACTCTAGAATTAAAGGATATACAACGAGAAACAACGTTTGACAACCTTTAAACAGTTTTAATAACTATCTCAAAAATTGTCGCTCTGATGCAAACAACTGATGAGTTATCTACTTAAATTTGTTGAACAAAACGACTTACGTATTTTAAGCATGCTAACCTTTAGCCCGGTAAGCAAATTAAAAAAAAAATGCAATATGTAGGCTACACGAGAACGGAGACGTCGAGTAAACAAAACAAATGCGCTAAACAAATTCGTACACGTTATTTATCAATTTAACTCTAGAATTAAAGGATATACAACGAGAAACAACGTTTGACAACCTTTAAACAGTTTTAATAACTATCTCAAATATTGATGCTCTGATGCAAACAACTGATGAGTTATCTACTTAAATTTGTTGAACAAAACGACTTACGTATTTTAAGCATGCTAACCTTTAGCCCGGTAAGCAAATTAAAAAAAAAACGCAATATGTAGGCTACACGAGAACTGAGCCGTCGAGTAACCAAAACAAATGCGTTAAACAAATTCGTACACGTTATTTATCAATTTAACTCTAGAATTAAAGGATATACAACGAGAAACAACGTTTGACAACCTTTAAACAGTTTTAATAACTATCTCAAAAATTGTCGCTCTGATGCAAACAACTGATGAGTTATCTACTCAAATTTGTTGAACAAAACGACTTACATATTTTAAGCATGCTAACCTTTAGCCCGGTAAGCAAATTAAAAAAAAACGCAATATGTAGGCTACACGAGAACGGAGACGTCGAGTAACCAAAACAAATGCGTTAAACAAATTCGTACACGTTATTTATCAATTTAACTCTAGAATTAAAGGATATACAACGAGAAACAACGTTTGACAACCTTTAAACAGTTTTAATAACTATCTCAAAAATTGTCGCTCTGATGCAAACAACTGATGAGTTATCTACTTAAATTTGTTGAACAAAACGACTTACGTATTTTAAGCATGCTAACCTTTAGCCCGGTAAGCAAATTAAAAAAAAACAGCAATATGTAGGCTACACGAGAACGGAGACGTCGAGTAATCAAAACAAATGCGTTAAACAAATTCGTACACGTTATTTATCAATTTAACTCTAGAATTAAAGGATATACAACGAGAAAAAACGTTTGACAACCTTTAAACAGTTTTAATAACTATCTCAAAAATTGTCGCTCTGATGCAAACAACTGATGAGTTATCTACTTAAATTTGTTGAACAAAACGACTTACGTATTTTAAGCATGCTAACCTTTAGCCCGGTAAGCAAATTAAAAAAAAAACGCAATATGTAGGCTACACGAGAACGGAGACATCGAGTAACCAAAACAAATGCGTTAAACAAATTCGTACACGTTATTTATCAATTTAACTCTAGAATTAAAGGATATACAACGAGAAACAACGTTTGACAACCTTTAAACAGTTTTAATAACTATCTCAAAAATTGTCGCTCTGATGCAAACAACTGATGAGTTATCTACTCAAATTTGTTGAGCAAAACGAATTACATATTTTAAGCATGCTAACCTTTAGCCCGGTAAGCAAATTAAAAAAAAAACGCAATATGTAGGCTACACGAGAACGGAGACGTCGAGTAACCAAAACAAATGCGTTAAACAAGTTCGTACACGTTATTTATCAATTTAACTCTAGAATTAAAGGATATACAACGGGAAACAACGTTTGACAACCTTTAAACAGTTTTAATAACTATCTCAAAAATTGTCGCTCTGATGCAAACAACTGATGAGTTATCTACTCAAATTTGTTGAACAAAACGACTTACGTATTTTAAGCATGCTAACCTTTAGCCCGGTAAGCAAATTAAAAAAAAAAACGCAATATGTAGGCTACACGAGAAATGAGCCGTCGAGTAACCAACACAAATGCGTTAAACAAATTCGTACACGTTATTTATCAATTTAACTCTAGAATTAAAGGATATACAACGAGAAACAACGTTTGACAACCTTTAAACAGTTTTAATAACTATCCCAAAAATTGTCGCTCTGATGCAAACAACTGATGAGTTATCTACTTAAATTTGTTGAACAAAACGACTTACGTATTTTAAGCATGCTAACCTTTAGCCCGGTAAGCAAATTAAAAAAAAAACGCAATATGTAGGCTACACGAGAACGGAGACGTCGAGTAACCAAAACAAATGCGTTAAACAAATTCGTTACCGTTATTTATCAATTTAACTCTAGAATTAAAGGATATACAACGAGAAACAACGTTTGACAACCTTTAAACAGTTTTAATAACTATCTCAAAAATTGTCGCTCTGATGCAAACAACTGAGGAGTTATCTACTTAAATTTGTTGAACAAAACGACTTACGTATTTTAAGCATGCTAACCTTTAGCCCGGTAAGCAAATTAAAAAAAAAAAACCCAATATATAGGCTACACGAGAACGGAGCCGTCGAGTAACCAAAAGAAATGCGTTAAACAAATTCGTACACGTTATTTATCAATTTAACTCTAGAATTAAAGGATATACAACGAGAAACAACGTTTGACAACCTTTAAACAGTTTTAATAACTATCTCAAAAATTGTCGCTCTGATGCAAACAACTGATGAGTTATCTACTTAAATTTGTTGAACAAAACGACTTACGTATTTTAAGCATGCTAACCTTTAGCCCGGTAAGCAAATTAAAAAAAAAAACGCAATATGTAGGCTACACGAGAACGGAGACGTCGAGTAACCAAAACAAATGCGTTAAACAAATTCGTACACGTTATTTATCAATTTAACTCTAGAATTAAAGGATGTACAACGAGAAACAACGTTTGACAACCTTTAAACAGTTTTAATAACTATCTCAAAAATTGTCGCTGTGATGCAAACAACTGATGAGTTATCTACTCAAATTTGTTGAACAAAACGACTTACATATTTTAAGCATGCTAACCTTTAGCCCGGTAAGCAAATTAAAAAAAAAACGCAATATGTAGGCTACACGAGAACGGAGACGTCGAGTAACCAAAACAAATGCGTTAAACAAATTCGTACACGTTATTTATCAATTTAACTCTAGAATTAAAGGATATACAACGAGAAACAACGTTTGACAACCTTTAAACAGTTTTAATAACTATCTCAAAAATTGTCGCTCTGATGCAAACAACTGATGAGTTATCTACTTAAATTTGTTGAACAAAACGACTTACGTATTTTAAGCATGCTAACCTTTAGCCCGGTAAGCAAATTAAAAAAAAAACGCAATATGTAGGCTACACGAGAACGGAGACTTCGAGTAACCAAAACAAATGCGTTAAACAAATTCGTACACGTTATTTATCAATTTAACTCTAGAATTAAAGGATATACAACGAGAAACAACGTTTGACAACCTTTACACAGTTTTAATAACTATCTCAAAAATTGTCGCTCTGATGCAAACAACTGATGAGTTATCTACTTAAATTTGTTGAACAAAACGACTTACGTATTTTAAGCATGCTAACCTTTAGCCCGGTAAGCAAATTAAAAAAAAAAACGCAATATGTAGGCTACACGAGAACGGAGCCGTCGAGTAACCAAAACAAATGCGTTAAACAAATTCGTACACGTTATTTATCAATTTAACTCTAGAATTAAAGGATATACAACGAGAAACAACGTTTGACAACCTTTAAACAGTTTTAATAACTATCTCAAAAATTGTCGCTCTGATGCAAACAACTGATGAGTTATCTACTTAAATTTGTTGAACAAAACGACTTACGTATTTTAAGCATGCTAACCTTTAGCCCGCTAAGCAAATTAAAAAAAAAAAGCAATATGTAGGCTACACGAGAACGGAGACGTCGAGTAACCAAAACAAATGCGTTAAACAAATTCGTACACGTTATTTATCAATTTAACTCTAGAATTAAAGGATATGCAACGAGAAACAACGTTTGACAACCTTTAAACAGTTTTAATAACTATCTCAAAAATTGTCGCTCTGATGCAAACAACTGATGAGTTATCTACTTAAATTTGTTGAACAAAACGACTTACGTATTTTAAGCATACTAATCTTTAGCCCGGTAAGCAAATTAAAAAAAAAAACGCAATATGTAGGCTACACGAGAACTGAGCCGTCGAGTAACCAAAACAAATGCGTTAAACAAATTCGTACACGTTATTTATCAATTTAACTCTAGAATTAAAGGATATACAACGAGAAACAACGTTTGACAACCTTTAAACAGTTTTAATAACTATCTCAAAAATTGTCGCTCTGATGCAAACAACTGATGAGTTATCTACTCAAATTTGTTGAACAAAACGACTTACATATTTTAAGCATGCTAACCTTTAGCCCGGTAAGCAAATTAAAAAAAAACGCAATATGTAGGCTACACGAGAACGGAGACGTCGAGTAACCAAAACAAATGCGTTAAACCAATTCGTACACGTTATTTATCAATTTAACTCTAGAATTAAAGGATATACAACGAGAAACAACGTTTGACAACCTTTAAACAGTTTTAATAACTATCTCAAAAATTGTCGCCCTGATGCAAACAACTGATGAGTTATCTACTTAAATTTGTTGAACAAAACGACTTACGTATTTTAAGCATGCTAACCTTTAGCCCGGTAAGCAAATTAAAAAAAAAAAGCAATATGTAGGCTACACGAGAACGGAGACGTCGAGTAACCAAAACAAATGCGTTAAACAAATTCGTACACGTTATTTATCAATTTGACTCTAGAATTAAAGGATATACAACGAGAAACAACGTTTGACAACCTTTAAACAGTTTTAATAACTATCTCAAAAATTGTCGCTCTGATGCAAACAACTGATAAGTTATCTACTTAAATTTGTTGAACAAAACGACTTACGTATTGTAAGCATGCTAACCTTTAGCCCGGTAAGCAAATTAAAAAAAAAAACGCAATATGTAGGCTACACGAGAACGGAGACGTCGAGTAACCAAAACAAATGCGTTAAACAAATTCGTACACGTTATTTATCAATTTGACTCTAGAATTAAAGGATATACAACGAGAAACAACGTTTGACAACCTTTAAACAGTTTTAATAACTATCTCAAAAATTGTCGCTCTGATGCAAACAACTGATGAGTTATCTACTTAAATTTGTTGAACAAAAGGACTTACGTATTTTAAGCATGCTAACCTTTAGCCCGGTAAGCAAATAAAAAAAAAAACGCAATATGTAGGCTACACGAGAACGGAGACGTCGAGTAACCAAAACAAATGCGTTAAACAAATTCGTACACGTTATTTATCAATTTAACTCTAGAATTAAAGGATATACAACGAGAAACAACGTTTGACAACCTTTAAACAGTTTTAATAACTATCTCAAAAATTGTCGCTCTGATGCAAACAACTGATGAGTTATCTACTTAAATTTGTTGAACAAAACGACTTACGTATTTTAAGCATGCTAACCTTTAGCCCGGTAAGCAAATTAAAAAAAAAACGCAATATGTAGGCTACACGAGAACGGAGACGTCGAGTAACCAAAACAAATGCGTTAAACAAATTCGTACACGTTATTTATCAATTTAACTCTAGAATTAAAGGATATACAACGAGAAACAACGTTTGACAACCTTTAAACAGTTTTAATAACTATCTCAAAAATCGTCGCTCTGATGCAAACAACTGAGGAGTTATCTACTTAAATTTGTTGAACAAAACGACTTACGTATTTTAAGCATGCTAACCTTTAGCCCGGTAAGCAAATTAAAAAAAAACGCAATATGTAGGCTACACGAGAACGGAGCCGTCGAGTAACCAAAACAAATGCATTAAACAAATTCGTACACGTTATTTATCAATTTAACTCTAGAATTAAAGGATATACAACGAGAAACAACGTTTGACAACCTTTAAACAGTTTTAATAACTATCTCAAAAATTGTCGCTCTGATGCAAACATCTGATGAGTTATCTACTTAAATTTGTTGAACAAAACGACTTACGTATTTTAAGCACGCTAACCTTTAGCCCGGTAAGCAAATTAGAAAAAAAACGCAATATGTAGGCTACACGAGAACGGAGACGTCGAGTAACCAAAACAAATGCGTTAAACAAATTCGTACACGTTATTTATCAATTTAACTCTAGAATTAAAGGATATACAACGAGAAACAACGTTTGACAACCTTTAAACAGTTTTAATAACTATCTCAAAAATTGTCGCTCTGATGCAAACAACTGATGAGTTATCTACTTAAATTTGTTGAACAAAACGACTTACGTATTTTAAGCATGCTAACCTTTAGCCCGGTAAGCAAATTAAAAAAAAAAAGCAATATGTAGGCTACACGAGAACGGAGACGTCGAGTAACCAAAACAAATGCGTTAAACAAATTCGTACACGTTATTTATCAATTTGACTCTAGAATTAAAGGATATACAACGAGAAACAACGTTTGACAACCTTTAAACAGTTTTAATAACTATCTCAAAAATTGTCGCTCTGATGCAAACATCTGATGAGTTATCTACTTAAATTTGTTGAACAAAACGACTTACGTATTTTAAGCACGCTAACCTTTAGCCCGGTAAGCAAATTAAAAAAAAAACGCAATATGTAGGCTACACGAGAACGGAGCCGTCGAGTAACCAAAACAAATGCGTTAAACAAATTCGTACACGTTATTTATCAATTTGACTCTAGAATTAAAGGATATACAACGAGAAACAACGTTTGACAACCTTTAAATAGTTTTAAAACTATCTCAAAAATTGTCGCTCTGATGCAAACAACTGATGAGTTTTCTATTTAAATTTGTTGAACAAAACGACTTACGTATTGTAAGCATGCTAACCTTTAGCCCGGTAAGCAAATTAAAAAAAAAAAAACCCAATATATAGGCTACACGAGAACGGAGCCGTCGAGTAACCAAAACAAATGCGTTAAACAAATTCGTACACGTTATTTATCAATTTAACTCTAGAATTAAAGGATATACAACGAGAAACAACGTTTGACAACCTTTAAACAGTTTTAATAACTATCTCAAAAATTGTCGCTCTGATGAAAACAACTGATGAGTTATCTACTCAAATTTGTTGAACAAAACGACTTACGTATTTTAAGCATGCTAACCTTTAGCCCGGTAAGCAAATTAAAAAAAAAACGCAATATGTAGGCTACACGAGAACGGAGACTTGAGTAACCAAAACAAATGCGTTAAACAAATTCGTACACGTTATTTATCAATTTAACTCTAGAATTAAAGGATATACAACGAGAAACAACGTTTGACAACCTTTAAACAGTTTTAATAACTATCTCAAAAATTGTCGCTCTGATTTAAACAACTGATGAGTTATCTACTTAAATTTGTTGAACAAAACGACTTACGTATTTTAAGCATGCTAACCTTTAGCCCGGTAAGCAAATTAAAAAAAAAACGCAATATGTAGGCTACACGAGAACGGAGCCGTCGAGTAACCAAAACAAATGCGTTAAACAAATTCGTACACGTTATTTATCAATTTAACTCTAGAATTAAAGGATATACAACGAGAAACAACGTTTGACAACCTTTAAACAGTTTTAATAACTATCTCAAAAATTGTCGCTCTGATGCAAACAACTGATGAGTTATCTACTTAAATTTGTTGAACAAAACGACTTACGTATTTTAAGCATGCTAACCTTTAGCCCGGTAAGCAAATTAAAAAAAAAAGCAATATGTAGGCTACACGAGAACGGAGACGTCGAGTAACCAAAACAAATGCGTTAAACAAATTCGTACACGTTATTTATCAATTTAACTCTAGAATTAAAGGATATACAACGAGAAACAACGTTTGACAACCTTTAAACAGTTTTAATAACTATCTCAAAAATTGTCGCTCTGATGCAAACAACTGATGAGTTATCTACTTAAATTTGTTGAACAAAACGACTTACGTATTTTAAGCATGCTAACCTTTAGCCCGGTAAGCAAATTAAAAAAAAAACGCAATATGTAGGCTACACGAGAACGGAGCCGTCGAGTAACCAAAACAAATGCGTTAAACAAATTCGTACACGTTATTTATCAATTTAACTCTAGAATTAAAGGATATACAACGAGAAACAACGTTTGACAACCTTTAAACAGTTTTAATAACTATCTCAAAAATTGTCGCTCTGATGCAAACAACTGATGAGTTATCTACTTAAATTTGTTGAACAAAACGACTTACGTATTTTAAGCATGCTAACCTTTAGCCCGGTAAGCAAATTAAAAAAAAAAACGCAATATGTAGGCTACACGAGAGCGGAGACGTCGAGTAACCAAAACAAATGCGTTAAACAAATTCGTACACGTTATTTATCAATTTAACTCTAGAATTAAAGGATATACAACGAGAAACAACGTTTGACAACCTTTAAACAGTTTTAATAACTATCTCAAAAATTGCCGCTCTGATGCAAACAACTGATGAGTTATCTACTCAAATTTGTTGAACAAAACGACTTACGTATTTTAAGCATGCTAACCTTTAGCCCGGTAAGCAAATTAAAAAAAAAACCGAATATGTAGGCTACACGAGAACTGAGCCGTCGAGTAACCAAAACAAATGCGTTAAACAAATTCGTACACGTTATTTATCAATTTAACTCTAGAATTAAAGGATATACAACGAGAAACAACGTTTGACAACCTTGAAACAGTTTTAATAACTATCTCAAAAATTGTCGCTCTGATGCAAACAACTGATGAGTTATCTACTTAAATTTGTTGAACAAAACGAGTTACGTATTTTAAGCATGCTAACCTTTAGCCCGGTAAGCAAATTAAAAAAAAAACGCAATATGTAGGCTACACGAGAACGGAGACGTCGAGTAACCAAAACAAATGCGTTAAACAAATTCGTACACGTTATTTATCAATTTAACTCTAGAATTAAAGGATATACAACGAGAAACAACGTTTGACAACCTTTAAACAGTTTTAATAACTATCTCAAAAATTGTCGCTCTGATGCAAACAACTGATGAGTTATCTACTCAAATTTATTGAACAAAACGACTTACGTATTTTAAGCATGCTAACCTTTAGCCCGGTAAACAAATTAAAAAAAAAACCCAATATGTAGGCTACAGGAGAACTGAGCCGTCGAGTAACCAAAACAAATGCGTTAAACAAATTCGTACACGTTATTTATCAATTTAACTCTAGAATTAAAGGATATACAACGAGAAACAACGTTTGACAACCTTTAAACAGTTTTAATAACTATCTCAAAAATTGTCGCTCTGATGCAAACAACTGATGAGTTATCTACTTAAATTTGTTGAACAAAACGACTTACGTATTTTAAGCATGCTAACTTTTAGCCCGGTAAGCAAATTAAAAAAAAACGCAATATGTAGGCTACACGAGAACGGAGAAGTCAGGTAACCAAAACAAATGCGTTAAACAAATTCGTACACGTTATTTATCAATTTAACTCTAGAATTAAAGGATATACAACGAGAAACAACGTTTGACAACCTTTAAACAGTTTTAATAACTATCTCAAAAATTGTCGCTCTGATGCAAACAACTGATCAGTTATCTACTTAAATTTGTTGAACAAAACGACTTACGTATTTTAAGCATGCTAACCTTTAGCCCGGTAAGCAAATTAAAAAAAAAACGCAATATGTAGGCTACACGAGAACGGAGACGTCGAGTAACCAAAACAAATGCGTTAAACAAATTCGTACACGTTATTTATCAATTTAACTCTAGAATTTAAGGGTATACAACGAGAAACAACGTTTGACAACCTTTAAACAGTTTTAATAACTATCTCAAAAATTGTCGCTCTGATGCAAACAACTGATGAGTTATCTACTTAAATTTGTTGAACAAAACGACTTACGTATTTTAAGCATGCTAACCTTTAGCCCGGTAAGCAAATTAAAAAAAAACGCAATATGTAGGCTACACGAGAACGGAGACGTCGAGTAACCAAAACAAATTCGTTAAACAAATTCGTACACGTTATTTATCAATTTAACACTAGAATTAAAGGATATACAACGAGAAACAACGTTTGACAACCTTTAAACAGTTTTAATAACTATCTCAAAAATTGTCGCTCTGATGCAAACAACTGATGAGTTATCTACTTAAATTTGTTGAACAAAACGACTTACGTATTTTAAGCATGCTAACCTTTAGCCCGGTAAGCAAATTAAAAAAAAAAACGCAATATGTAGGCTACACGAGAACTGAGCCGTCGAGTAACCAAAACAAATGCGTTAAACAAATTCGTACACGTTATTTATCAATTTAACTCTAGAATTAAAGGATATACAACGAGAAACAACGTTTGACAACCTTTAAACAGTTTTAATAACTATCTCAAAAATTGTCGCTCTGATGCAAACAACTGATGGTTATCTACTCAAATTTGTTGAACAAAACGACTTACATATTTTAAGCATGCTAACCTTTAGCCCGGTAAGCAAATTAAAAAAAAACGCATTATGTAGGCTACACGAGAACGGAGACGTCGAGTAACCAAAACAAATGCGCTAAACAAATTCGTACACGTTATTTATCAATTTAACTCTAGAATTAAAGGATATACAACGAGAAACAACGTTTGACAACCTTTAAACAGTTTTAATAACTATCTCAAAAATTGTCGCCCTGATGCAAACAACTGATGAGTTATCTACTTAAATTTGTTGAACAAAACGACTTACGTATTTTAAGCATGCTAACCTTTAGCCCGGTAAGCAAATTAAAAAAAAAAAGCAATATGTAGGCTACACGAGAACGGAGACGTCGAGTAACCAAAACATATGCGTTAAACAAATTCGTACACGTTATTTATCAATTTAACTCTAGAATTAAAGGATATACAACGAGAAAAAACGTTTGACAACCTTTAAACAGTTTTAATAACTATCTCAAAAATTGTCGCTCTGATGCAAACAACTGATGAGTTATCTACTTAAATTTGTTGAACAAAACGACTTACGTATTTTAAGCATGCTAACCTTTAGCCCGGTAAGCAAATTAAAAAAAAAAACGCAATATGTAGGCTACACGAGAACGGAGACGTCGAGTAACCAAAACAAATGCTTTAAACAAATTCGTACACGTTATTTATCAATTTAACTCTAGAATTAAAGGATATACAACGAGAAACAACGTTTGACAACCTTTAAACAGTTTTAATAACTATCTCAAAAATTGTCGCTCTGATGCAAACAACTGATGAGTTATCTACTCAAATTTGTTGAACAAAACGAATTACATATTTTAAGCATGCTAACCTTCAGCCCGGTAAGCAAATTAAAAAAAAAAACGCAATATGTAGGCTACACGAGAACGGAGACGTCGAGTAACCAAAACAAATGCGTTAAACAAATTCGTACACGTTATTTATCAATTTAACTCTAGAATTAAAGGATATACAACGGGAAACAACGTTTGACAACCTTTAAATAGTTTTAATAACTATCTCAAAAATTGTCGCTCTGATGCAAACAACTGAGGAGTTATCTCTTAAATTTGTTGAACAAAACGACTTACGTATTTTAAGCATGCTAACCTTTAGCCCGGTAAGCAGATTAAAAAAAAAACGCAATATGTAGGCTACACGAGAACGGAGACGTCGAGTAACCAAAACAAATGCGTTAAACAAATTCGTACACGTTATTTATCAATTTAACTCTAGAATTAAAGGATATACAACGAGCAACAACGTTTGACAACCTTTAAACAGTTTTAATAACTATCTCAAAAATTGTCGCTGTGATGCAAACAACTGATGAGTTATCTACTCAAATTTGTTGAACAAAACGACTTACATATTTTAAGCATGCTAACCTTTAGCCCAGTAAGCAAATTAAAAAAAAAACGCAATATGTAGGCTACACGAGAACGGAGACGTCGAGTAACCAAAACAAATGCGTTAAACAAATTCGTACACGTTATTTATCAATTTAACTCTAGAATTAAAGGATATACAACGAGAAACAACGTTTGACAACCTTTAAACAGTTTTAATAACTATCTCAAAAATTGTCGCTCTGATGCAAACAACTGATGAGTTATCTACTTAAATTTGTTGAACAAAACGACTTACGTATTTTAAGCTTGCTAACCTTTAGCCCGGTAAGCAAATTAAAAAAAAAAACGCAATACGTAGGCTACACGAGAACGGAGACTTGAGTAACCAAAACAAATGCGTTAAACAAATTCGAACACGTTATTTATCAATTTAACTCTATAATTAAAGGATATACAACGAGAAACAACGTTTGACAACCTTTAAACAGTTTTAATAACTATCTCAAAAATTGTCGCTCTGATGCAAACAACTGATGAGTTATCTACTTAAATTTGTTGAACAAAACGACTTACGTATTTTAAGCATGCTAACCTTTAGCCCGGTAAGCAAATTAAAAAAAAAACGCAATATGTAGGCTACACGAGAACGGAGCCGTCGAGTAACCAAAACAAATGCGTTAAACAAATTCGTACACGTTATTTATCAATTTAACTCTAGAATTAAAGGATATACAACGAGAAACAACGTTTGACAACCTTTAAACAGTTTTAATAACTATCTCAAAAATTGTCGCTCTAATGCAAACAACTGATGAGTTATCTACTTAAATTTGTTGAACAAAACGACTTACGTATTTTAAGCATGCTAACCTTTAGCCCGGTAAGCAAATTAAAAAAAAAAAGCAATATGTAGGCTACACGAGAACGGAGACGTCGAGTAACCAAAACAAATGCGTTAAACAAATTCGTACACGTTATTTATCAATTTAACTCTAGAATTAAAGGATATACAACGAGAAACAACGTTTGACAACCTTTAAACAGTTTTAATAACTATCTCAAAAATTGTCGCTCTGATGCAAACAACTGATGAGTTATCTACTTAAATTTGTTGAACAAAACGACTTACGTATTTTAAGCATGCTAACCTTTAGCCCGGTATGCAAATTAAAAAAAAAAAAACCCAATATGTAGGCTACACGAGAGCGGAGACTTCGAGTAACCAAAACAAATGCGTTAAACAAATTCGTACACGTTATTTATCAATTTAACTCTAGAATTAAAGGATATACAACGAGAAACAACGTTTGACAACCTTTAAACAGTTTTAATAACTATCTCAAAAATTGTCGCTCTGATGCAAACAACTGATGAGTTATCTACTCAAATTTGTTGAGCAAAACGACTTACGTATTTTAAGCATGCTAACCTTTAGCCCGGTAAGCAAATTAAAAAAAAAACCCAATATGTAGGCTACACGAGAACTGAGCCGTCGAGTAACCAAAACAAATGCGTTAAACAAATTCGTACACGTTATTTATCAATTTAACTCTAGAATTAGAGGATATACAACGAGAAACAACGTTTGACAACCTTTAAACAGTTTTAATAACTATCTCAAAAATTGTCGCTCTGATGCAAACAACTGATGAGTTATCTACTTAAATTTGTTGAACAAAACGAGTTACGTATTTTAAGCATGCTAACCTTTAGCCCGGTAAGCAAATTAAAAAAAAAACGCAATATGTAGGCTACACGAGAACGGAGACGTCGAGTAACCAAAACAAATGCGTTAAACAAATTCGTACACGTTATTTATCAATTTAACTCTAGAATTAAAGGATATACAACGAGAAACAACGTTTGACAACCTTTAAACAGTTTTAATAACTATCTCAAAAATTGTCGCTCTGATGCAAACAACTGAAGAGTTATCTACTTAAATTTGTTGAACAAAACGACTTACGTATTTTAAGCATGCTAACCTTTAGCCCGGTAAGCAAATTAAAAAAAAAACGCAATATGTAGGCTACACGAGAACGGAGACGTCGAGTAACCCAAACAAATGCGTTAAACAAATTCGTACACGTTATTTATCAATTTAACTCTAGAATATAAGGATAAGCAACGAGAAACAACGTTTGACAACCTTTAAACAGTTTTAATAACTATCTCAAAAATTGTCGCTCTGATGCAAACAACTGATGAGTTATCTACTTAAATTTGTTGAACAAAACGACTTACGTATTTTAAGCATGCTAACCTTTAGCCCGGTAAGCAAATTAAAAAAAAAAAAGCAATATGTAGGCTACACGAGAACGGAGACGTCGAGTAACCAAAACAAATGCGTTAAACAAATTCGTACAATTATTTATCAATTTAACTCTAGAATTAAAGGATATACAACGAGAAACAACGTTTGACAACCTTTAAACAGTTTTAATAACTATCTCAAAAATTGTCGCTCTGATGCAAACAACTGATGAGTTATCTACTTAAATTTGTTGAACAAAACGACTTACGTATTTTAAGCATGTTAACCTTTAGCCCGGTAAGCAAATTAAAAAAAAAACGCAATATGTAGGCTACACGAGAACGGAGACGTCGAGTAACCAAAACAAATGCGTTAAACAAATTCGTACACGTTATTTATCAATTTAACTCTAGAATTAAAGGATATACAACGAGAAACAACGTTTGACAACCTTTAAACAGTTTTAATAAATATCTCAAAAATTGTCGCTCTGATGGAAACAACTGATGAGTTATCTACTTAAATTTGTTGAACAAAACGACTTACGTATTTTAAGCATGCTAACCTTTAGCCCGGTAAGCAAATTAAAAAAAAAAAGCAATATGTAGGCTATACGAGAACGGAGACGTCGAGTAACCAAAACAAATGCGCTAAACAAATTCGTACACGTTATTTATCAATTTAACTCTAGAATTAAAGGATATACAACGAGAAACAACGTTTGACAACCTTTAAACAGTTTTAACAACTATCTCAAAAATTGTCGCTCTGATGCAAACAACTGATGAGTTATCTACTTAAATTTGTTGAACAAAACGACTTACGTATTTTAAGCATGCTAACCTTTAGCCCGGTAAGCAAATTAAAAAAAAAAACGCAATATGTAGGCTACACGAGAGCGGAGACGTCGAGTAACCAAAACAAATGCGTTAAACAAATTCGTACACGTTATTTATCAATTTAACTCTAGAATTAAAGGATATACAACGAGAAACAACGTTTGACAACCTTTAAACAGTTTTAATAACTATCTCAAAAATTGTCGCTCTGATGCAAACAACTGATGAGTTATCTACTCAAATTTGTTGAACAAAACGACTTACGTATTTTAAGCATGCTAACCTTTAGCCCGGTAAGCAAATTAAAAAAAAAACGCAATATGTAGGCTACACGAGAACTGAGCCGTCGAGTAACCAAAACAAATGCGTTAAACAAATTCGTACACGTTATTTATCAATTTAACTCTAGAATTAAAGGACATACAACGAGAAACAACGTTTGACAATCTTTAAACAGTTTTAATAACTATCTCAAAAATTGTCGCTCTGATGCAAACAACTGATGAGTTATCTACTTAAATTTGTTGAACAAAACGAGTTACGTATTTTAAGCATGCTAACCTTTAGCCCGGTAAGCAAATTAAAAAAAAAACGCAATATGTAGGCTACACGAGAACGGAGACGTCGAGTAACCAAAACAAATGCGTTAAACAAATTCGTACACGTTATTTATCAATTTAACTCTAGAATTAAAGGATATACAACGAGAAACAACGTTTGACAACTTTTAAACAGTTTTAATAACTTTCTCAAAAATTGTCGCTCTGATGCAAACAACTGAAGAGTTATCTACTTAAATCTACTTAAATTTGTTGAACAAAACAACTTACGTATTTTAAGCATGCTAACCTTTAGCCCGGTAAGCAAATTAAAAAAAAAACGCAATATGTAGGCTACACGAGAATGGAGACCTCGAGTAACCACAAAAAATGCGTTAAACAAATTCGTACACGTTATTTATCAATTTAACTCTAGAATTAAAGTATATACAACGAGAAACAACGTTTGACAACCTTTAAACAGTTTTAATAACTATCTCAAAAATTGTCGCTCTGATGCAAACAACTGATGAGTTATCTACTTAAATTTGTTGAACAAAACGACTTACGTATTTTAAGCATGCTAACCTTTAGCCCGGTAAGCAAATTAAAAAAAAAACGCAATATGTAGGCTACACGAGAACGGAGACCTCGAGTAACCACAAAAAATGCGTTAAACAAATTCGTACACTTTATTTATCAATTTAACTCTAGAATTAAAGGATATACAACGAGAAACAACGTTTGACAACCTTTAAACAGTTTTAATAACTATCTCAAAAATTGTCGCTCTGATGCAAACAACTGAGGAGTTATCTACTTAAATTTGTTGAACAAAACGACTTACGTATTTTAAGCAAGCTAACCTTTAGCCCGGTAAGCAAATTAAAAAAAAAACGCAATATGTAGGCTACACGAGAACGGAGACGTCGAGTAACCAAAACAAATGCGTTAAACAAATTCGTACACGTTATTTATCAATTTAACTCTAGAATTAAAGGATATACAACGAGAAACAACGTTTGACAACCTTTAAACAGTTTTAATAACTATCTGAAAAATTGTCGCTCTGATGCAAACAACTGATGAGTTATCTACTCAAATTTGTTGAACAAAACGACTTACATATTTTAAGCATGCTAACCTTTAGCCCGGTAAGCAAATTAAAAAAAAAAACGCAATATGTAGGCTACACGAGAACGGAGACGTCGAGTAACCAAAACAAATGCGTTAAACAAATTCGTACACGTTATTTATCAATTTGACTCTAGAATTAAAGGATATACAACGAGAAACAACGTTTGACAACCTTTAAACAGTTTTAATAACTATCTCAAAAACCGTCGCTCTGATGCAAACAACTGAGGAGTTATCTACTTAAATTTGTTGAACAAAACGACTTACGTATTTTAAGCATGCTAACCTTTAGCCCGGTAAGCAAATTAAAAAAAAAAACGCAATATGTAGGCTACACGAGAACTGAGCCGTCGAGTAACCAAAACAAATGCGTTAAACAAATTCGTACACGTTATTTATCAATTTAACTCTAGAATTAAAGGATATACAACGAGAAACAACGTTTGACAACCTTTAAACAGTTTTAATAACTATCTCAAAAATTGTCGCTCTGATGCAAACAACTGAGGAGTTATCTACTTAAATTTGTTGAACAAAACGACTTACGTATTTTAAGCATGCTAACCTTTAGCCCGGTAAGCAAATTAAAAAAAAAACGCAATATGTAGGCTACACGAGAACTGAGCCGTCGAGTAACCAAAACAAATGCGTTAAACAAATTCGTACACGTTATTTATCAATTTAACTCTAGAATTAAAGGATATACAACGAGAAACAACGTTTGACAACCTTTAAACAGTTTTAATAACTATCTCAAAAATTGTCGCTCTGATGCAAACAACTGATGAGTTATCTACTTAAATTTGTTGAACAAAACGACTTACGTATTTTAAGCAAGCTAACCTTTAGCCCGGTAAGCAAATTAAAAAAAAAAACGCAATATGTAGGCTACACGAGAACGGAGACGTCGAGTAACCAAAACAAATGCGTTAAACAAATTCGTACACGTTATTTATCAATTTAACTCTAGAATTAAAGGATATACAACGAGAAACAACGTTTGACAACCTTTAAACAGTTTTAATAACTATCTCAAAAATTGTCGCTCTGATGCAAACAACTGATGAGTTATCTACTTAAATTTGTTGAACAAAACGACTTACGTATTTTAAGCATGCTAACCTTTAGCCCGGTAAGCAAATTAAAAAAAAAACGCAATATGTAGGCTAAACGAGAACGGAGCCGTCGAGTAACCAAAACAAATGCGTTAAACAAATTCGTACACGTTATTTATCAATTTGACTCTAGAATTAAAGGATATACAACGAGAAACAACGTTTGACAACCTTTAAACAGTTTTAATAACTATCTCAAAAGTTGTCGCTCTGATGCAAACAACTGATGAGTTATCTACTTAAATTTGTTGAACAAAACGACTTACGTATTTTAAGCATGCTAACCTTTAGCCCGGTAAGCAAATTAAAAAAAAACGCAATATGTAGGCTACACGAGAATGTAGACCTCGAGTAACCACAAAAAATGCGTTAAACAAATTCGTACACGTTATTTATAAATTTAACTCTAGAATTAAGGGATATACAACGAGAAACAACGTTTGACAACCTTTAAACAGTTTTAATAACTATCTCATTAATCGTCGCTCTGATGCAAACAACTGAGGAGTTATCTACTTAAATTTGTTGAACAAAACGACTTACATATTTTAAGCATGCTAACCTTTATCCCGGTAAGCAAATTAAAAAAAAAACGCAATATGTAGGCTACACGAGAACGGAGACGTCGAGTAACCAAAACAAATGCGTTAAACAAATTCGTACACGTTATTTATCAATTTAACTCTAGAATTAAAGGATATACAACGAGAAACAACGTTTGACAACCTTTAAACAGTTTTAATAACTATCTCAAAAATTGTCGCTCTGATGCAAACAACTGAGGAGTTATCTACTTAAATTTGTTGAACAAAACGACTTACGTATTTTAAGCATGCTAACCTTTAGCCCGGTAAGCAAATTAAAAAAAAAACGCAATATGTAGGCTACACGAGTTTGACAACCTTTAAACAGTTTTAATAACTATCTCAAAAATTGTCGCTCTGATGCAAACAACTGAGGAGTTATCTACTTAAATTTGTTGAACAAAACAACTTACGTATTTTAAGCATGCTAACCTTTAGCCCGGTAAGCAAATTAAAAAAAAAACGCAATATGTTGGCTACACGAGAACGGAGCCGTCGAGTAACCAAAACAAATGCGTTAAACAAATTCGTACACGTTATTTATCAATTTAACTCTAGAATTAAAGGATATACAACGAGAAACAACGTTTGACAACCTTTAAACAGTTTTAATAACTATCTCAAAAATTGTCGCTCTGATGCAAACAACTGATGAGTTATCTACTTAAATTTGTTGAACAAAACGAATTACGTATTTTAAGCATGCTAACCTTTAGCCCGGTAAGCAAATTAAAAAAAAAACGCAATATGTAGGCTACACGAGAACGGAGCCGTCGAGTAACCAAAACAAATGCGTTAAACAAATTCGTACACGTTATTTATCAATTTAACTCTAGAATTAAAGGATATACAACGAGAAACAACGTTTGACAACCTTTAAACAGTTTTAATAACTATCTCAAAAATTGTCGCTCTGATGCAAACAACTGAAGAGTTATCTACTTAAATTTGTTTAACAAAACGACTTTCGTATTTTAAGCATGCTAACCTTTAGCCGGTAAGCAAATTAAAAAAAAACGCAATATGTAGGCTACACGAGAACTGAGCCGTCGAGTAACCAAAACAAATGCGTTAAACAAATTCGTACACGTTATTTATCAATTTAACTCTAGAATTAAAGGATATACAACGAGAAACAACGTTTGACAACCTTTAAACAGTTTTAATAACTATCTCAAAAATTGTCGCTCTGATGCAAACAACTGAAGAGTTATCTACTTAAATTTGTTGAACAAAACGACTTACGTATTTTAAGCATGCTAACCTTTAGCCCGGTAAGCAAATTAAAAAAAAAAACGCTATATCCAGGCTACACGAGAACGGAGCCGTCGAGTAACCAAAACAAATGCGTTAAACAAATTCGTACACGTTATTTATCAATTTAACTATAGAATTTAAGGATATACAACGAGAAACAACGTTTGACAACCTTTAAACAGTTTTAATAACTATCTCAAAAATTGTCGCTCTGATGCAAACAACTGATGAGTTATCTACTTAAATTTGTTGAACAAAACGACTTACGTATTTAAGCATGCTAACCTTTAGCCCGGTAAGCAAATTAAAAAAAAAACGCAATATGTAGGCTACACGAGAACGGAGACGTCGAGTAACCAAAACAGATGCGTTAAACAAATTCGTACACGTTATTTATCAATTTAACTCTAGAATTAAAGGATATACAACGAGAAACAACGTTTGACAACCTTTAAACAGTTTTAATAACTATCTCAAAAATTGTCGCTCTGATGCAAACAACTGATGAGTTATCTACTCAAATTTGTTGAACAAAACGACTTACGTATTTTAAGCATGCTAACCTTTAGCCCGGTAAGCAAATTAAAAAAAAAACGCAATATGTAGGCTACACGAGAACGGAGACGTCGAGTAACCAAAACAAATGCGTTAAACAAATTCGTACACGTTATTTATCAATTTAACTCTAGAATTAAAGGATATACAACGAGAAACAACGTTTGACAACCTTTAAACAGTTTTAATAACTATCTCAAAAATTGTCGCTCTGATGCAAACAACTGATGAGTTATCTACTTAAATTTGTTGAACAAAACGACCAACGTATTTTAAGCATGCTAACCTTTAGCCCGGTAAGCAAATTAAAAAAAACGCAATATGTAGGCTACACGAGAACGGAGACGTCGAGTAACCAAAACAAATGCGTTAAACAAATTCCTACACGTTATTTATCAATTTAACTCTAGAGTTAAAGGATATACAACGAGAAACAACGTTTGACAACCTTTAAACAGTTTTAATAACTATCTCAAAAATTGTCGCTCTGATGCAAACAACTGATGAGTTATCTACTTAAATTTGTTGAACAAAACGACTTACGTATTTTAAGCAAGCTAACCTTTAGCCCGGTAAGCAAATTAAAAAAAAAACGCAATATGTAGGCTACACGAGAACGGAGACGTCGAGTAACCAAAACAAATGCGTTAAACAAATTCGTACACGTTATTTATCAATTTAACTCTAGAATTAAAGGATATACAACGAGAAACAACGTTTGACAACCTTTAAACAGTTTTAATAACTATCTCAAAAATTGTCGCTCTGATGCAAACAACTGATGAGTTATCTACTTAAATTTGTTGAACAAAACGACTTACGTATTTTAAGCATGCTAACCTTTAGCCCGTTAAGCAAATTAAAAAAAAAACGCAATATGTAGGCTAAACGAGAACGGAGCCGTCGAGTAACCAAAACAAATGCGTTAAACAAATTCGTACACGTTATTTATCAATTTGACTCTAGAATTAAAGGATATACAACGAGAATTAACGTTTGACAACCTTTAAACAGTTTTAATAACTATCTCAAAAATTGTCGCTCTGATGCAAACAACTGATGAGTTATCTACTTAAATTTGTTGAACAAAACGACTTACGTATTTTAAGCATGCTAACCTTTAGCCCGGTAAACAAATTAAAAAAAAAAACGCAATATGTAGGCTACACGAGAATGTAGACCTCGAGTAACCACAAAAAATGCGTTAAACAAATTCGTACACATTATTTATAAATTTAACTCTAGAATTAAGGGATATACAACGAGAAACAACGTTTGACAACCTTTAAACAGTTTTAATAACTGTCTCAAAAATCGTCGCTCTGATGCAAACAACTGAGGAGTTATCTACTTAAATTTGTTGAACAAAACGACTTACATATTTTAAGCATGCTAACCTTTAGCCCGGTAAGCAAATTAAAAAAAAAACGCAATATGTAGGCTACACGAGAACGGAGACGTCGAGTAACCAAAACAAATGCGTTAAACAAATTCGTACACGTTATTTATCAATTTAACTCTAGAATTAAAGGATATACAACGAGAAACAACGTTTGACAACCTTTAAACAGTTTTAATAACAAACTCAAAAATTGTCGCTCTGATGCAAACAACTGAGGAGTTATCTTCTTAAATTTGTTGAACAAAACGACTTACGTATTTTAAGCATGCTAACCTTTAGCCCGGTAAGCAAATTAAAAAAAAAACGCAATATGTAGGTTACACGAGAACGGAGACGTCGAGTAACCAAAACAAATGCGTTAAACAAATTCGTACACGTTATTTATCAATTGAACTCTAGAATTAAAGGATATACAACGAGAAACAACGTTTGACAACCTTTAAACAGTTTTAATAACTATCTCAAAAATTGTCGCTCTGATGCAAACAAATGAGGAGTTATCTACTTAAATTTGTTGAACAAAACAACTTACGTATTTTAAGCATGCTAACCTTTAGCCCGGTAAGCAAATTAAAAAAAAACGCAATATGTTGGCTACACGAGAACGGAGCCGTCGAGTAACCAAAACAAATGCGTTAAACAAATTCGTACACGTTATTTATCAATTTAACTCTAGAATTAAAGGATATACAACGAGAAACAACGTTTGACAACCTTTAAACAGTTTTAATAACTATCTCAAAAATTGTCGCTCTGATGCAAACAACTGATGAGTTATCTACTTAAATTTGTTGAACAAAACGAATTACGTATTTTAAGCATGCTAACCTTTAGCCCGGTAAGCAAATTAAAAAAAAAAACGCAATATGTTGGCTACACGAGAACGGAGCCGTCGAGTAACCAAAACAAATGCGTTAAACAAATTCGTACACGTTATTTATCAATTTAACTCTAGAATTAAAGGATATACAACGAGAAACAACGTTTGACAACCTTTAAACAGTTTTAATAACTATCTCAAAAATTGTCGCTCTGATGCAAACAACTGAAGAGTTATCTACTTAAATTTGTTTAACAAAACGACTTACGTATTTTAAGTATGCTAACCTTTAGCCGGTAAGCAAATTAAAAAAAAACGCAATATGTAGGCTACACGAGAACTGAGCCATCGAGTAACCAAAACAAATGCGTTAAACAAATTCGTACACGTTATTTATCAACAACCTTTAAACAGTTTTAATAACTATCTCAAAAATTGTCGCTCTGATGCAAACAACTGATGAGTTATCTACTTAAATTTGTTGAGCAAAACGACCAACGTATTTTAAGCATGCTAACCTTTAGCCCGGTAAGCAAATTAAAAAAAAACGCAATATGTAGGCTACACGAGAACGGAGACGTCGAGTAACCAAAACAAATGCGTTAAACAAATTCGTACACGTTATTTATCAATTTAACTCTAGAATTAAAGGATATACAACGAGAAACAACGTTTGACAACCTTTAAACAGTTTTAATAACTATCTCAAAAATTGTCGCTCTGATGCAAACAACTGATGAGTTATCTACTTAAATTTGTTGAACAAAACGACTTACGTATTTTAAGCATGCTAACCTTTAGCCCGGTAAGCAAATTGAAAAAAAAAAAAACGCAATATGTAGGCTACACGAGAACGGAGACGTCGAGTAACCAAAACAAATGCGTTAAACAAATTCGTACACGTTATTTATCAATTTAACTCTAGAATTAAAGGATATACCACGAGAAACAACGTTTGACAACCTTTAAACAGTTTTAATAACTATCTCAAAAATTGTCGCTCTGATGCAAACAACTGATGAGTTATCTACTTAAATTTGTTGAACAAAACGACTTACGTATTTTAAGCATGCTAACCTTTAGCCCGGTAAGCAATTAAAAAAAAAACGCAATATGTAGGCTACACGAGAACGGAGACGTCGAGTAACCAAAACAAATGCGTTAAACAAATTCGTACACGTTATTTATCAATTTAACTCTAGAATTAAAGGATATACAACGAGAAACAACGTTTGACAACCTTTAAACAGTTTTAATAACTATCTCAAAAATTGTCGCTCTGATGCAAACAACTGATGAGTTATCTACTCAAATTTGTTGAACAAAACGACTTACGTATTTTAAGCATGCTAACCTTTAGCCCGGTAAGCAAATTAAAAAAAAACGCAATATGTAGGCTACACGAGAACGGAGCCGTCGAGTAACCAAAACAAATGCGTTAAACAAATTCGTACACGTTATTTATCAATTTAACTCTAGAATTAAAGGATATACAACGAGAAACAACGTTTGACAACCTTTAAACAGTTTTAATAACTATCTCAAAAATTGTCGCTCTGATGCAAACAACTGATGAGTTATCTACTCAAATTTGTTGAACAAAACGACTTACGTATTTTAAGCATGCTAACCTTTAGCCCGGTAAGCAAATTAAAAAAAAAAAAACGCAATATGTAGGCTACACGAGAACGGAGACGTCGAGTAACCAAAACAAATGCGTTAAACGGCGGCCACCGTGGTGTGATGGTAGCGTGCTCCGCCTATCACACCGTATGCCCTGGGTTCAACTCCCGGGCAAAGCAACATCAAAATTTTAGAAATAAGATTTTTCAATTAGAAGAAAATTTTTCTAAGCGGGGTGGCCCCTCGGCAGTGTCTGGCAAGCGCTCCGATTGTATTTCTGCCATGAAAAGCTCTCAGTGAAAACTCATCTGCCTTGCAGATGCCGTTCGGAGTCGGCTTAAAACATGTAGGTCCCGTCCGGCCAATTTGTAGGGAAAAATCAAGAGGAGCACGACGCAAATTGGAAGAGAAGCTCGGCCTTAGATCTCTTCGGAGGTTATCGCGCCTTACATTTTTATTTATTTTAACTCTAGAATTAAAGGATATACAACGAGAAAAAACGTTTGACAACCTTTAAACAGTTTTAATAACTATCTCAAAAATTGTCGCTCTGATGCAAACAACTGAAGAGTTATCTACTTAAATTTGTTGAACAAAACGACTTACGTATTTTAAGCATGCTAACCTTTAGCCCGGTAAGCAAATTAAAAAAAAAAAACGCTATATCCAGGCTACACGAGAACGGAGCCGTCGAGTAACCAAAACAAATGCGTTAAACAAATTCGTACACGTTATTTATCAATTTAACTCTAGAATTAAAGGGTATACAACGAGAAACAACGTTTGACAACCTTTAAACAGTTTTAATAACTATCTCAAAAATTGTCGCTCTGATGCAAACAACTGATGAGTTATCTACTTAAATTTGTTGAACAAAACGACTTACGTATTTTAAGCATGCTAACCTTTAGCCCGGTAAGGAAATTAAAAAAAAAACGCAATATGTAGGCTACACGAGAACGGAGACGTCGAGTAACCAAAACAAATGCGTTAAACAAATTCGTACACGTTATTTATCAATTTAACTCTAGAATTAAAGGATATACAACGAGAAACAACGTTTGACAACCTTTAAACAGTTTTAATAACTATCTCAAAAATTGTCGCTCTGATGCAAACAACTGATGAGTTATCTACTCAAATTTGTTGAACAAAACGACTTACGTATTTTAAGCATGCTAACCTTTAGCCCGGTAAGCAAATTAAAAAAAAAAACGCAATATGTAGGCTACACGAGAACGGAGACGTCGAGTAACCAAACCAAATGCGTTAAACAAATTCGTACACGTTATTTATCAATTTAACTCTAGAATTAAAGGATATACAACGAGAAACAACGTTTGACAACCTTTAAACAGTTTTAATAACTATCTCAAAAATTGTCGCTCTGATGCAAACAACTGATGAGTTATCTACTTAAATATGTTGAGCAAAACGACCAACGTATTTTAAGCATGCTAACCTTTAGCCCGGTAAGCAAATTAAAAAAAAACGCAATATGTAGGCTACACGAGAACGGAGACGTCGAGTAACCAAAACAAATGCGTTAAACAAATTCGTACACGTTATTTATCAATTTAACTCTAGAATTAAAGGATATACAACGAGAAACAACGTTTGACAACCTTTAAACAGTTTTAATAACTATCTCAAAAATTGTCGCTCTGATGCAAACAACTGATGAGTTATCTACTTAAATTTGTTGAACAAAACGACTTACGTATTTTAAGCATGCTAACCTTTAGCCCGGTAAGCAAACTAAAAAAAAAAACGCAATATGTAGGCTACACGAGAACGGAGACGTCGAGTAACCAAAACAAATGCGTTAAACAAATTCGTACACGTTATTTATCAATTTAACTCTAGAATTAAAGGATATACAACAAGAAACAACGTTTGACAACCTTTAAACAGTTTTAATAACTATCTCAAAAATTGTCGCTCTGATGCAAACAACTGATGAGTTATCTACTTAAATTTGTTGAACAAAACGACTTACGTATTTTAAGCATGCTAACCTTTAGCCCGGTAAGCAAATTAAAAAAAAAACGCAATGTGTAGGCTACACGAGAACGGAGACGTCGAGTAACCAAAACAAATGCGTTAAACAAATTCGTACACGTTATTTATCAATTTAACTCTAGAATTAAAGGATATACAACGAGAAACAACGTTTGACAACCTTTAAACAGTTTTAATAACTATCTCAAAAATTGTCGCTCTGATGCAAACAACTGATGAGTTATCTACTCAAATTTGTTGAACAAAACGACTTACGTATTTTAAGCATGCTAACCTTTAGCCCGGTAAGCAAATTAAAAAAAAAACGCAATATGTAGGCTACACGATAACTGAGCCGTCGAGTAACCAAAATAAATGCGTTAAACAAATTCGTACACGTTATTTATCAATTTAACTCTAGAATTAAAGGATATACAACGAGAAACAACGTTTGACAACCTTTAAACAGTTTTAATAACTATCTCAAAAATCGTCGCTCTGATGCAAACAACTGAGGAGTTATCTACTTAAATTTGTTGAACAAAACGACTTACGTATTTTAAGCATGCTAACCTTTAGCCCGGTAAGCAAATTAAAAAAAAAAACCCAATATGTAGGCTACACGAGAACGGAGACTTCGAGTAACCAAAACAAATGCGTTAAACAAATTCGTACACGTTATTTATCAATTTGACTCTAGAATTAAAGGATATACAACGAGAAACAACGTTTGACAACCTTTAAACAGTTTTAATAACTATCTCAAAAATTGTCGCTCTGATGCAAACAACTGATGAGTTATCTACTTAAATTTGTTGAACAAAACAACTTACGTATTTTAAGCATGCTAACCTTTAGCCCGGTAAGCAAATTAAAAAAAAACGCAATATGTAGGCTACACGAGAATGGAGACCTCGAGTAACCACAAAAAATGCGTTAAACAAATTCGTACACGTTATTTATCAATTTAACTCTAGAATTAAAGGATATACAACGAGAAACAACGTTTGACAACCTTTAAACAGTTTTAATAACTATCTCAAAAATCGTCGCTCTGATGCAAACAACTGAGGAGTTATCTACTTAAATTTGTTGAACAAAACGACTTACGTATTTTAAGCATGCTAACCTTTAGCCCGGTAAGCAAATTAAAAAAAAAAACGCAATATGTAGGCTACACGAGAACGGAGACGTCGGGTAACCAAAACAAATGCGTTAAACAAATTCGTACACGTTATTTATCAATTTAACTCTAGAATTAAAGGATATACAACGAGAAACAACGTTTGACAACCTTTAAACAGTTTTAATAACTATCTCAAAAATTGTCGCTCTGATGCAAACAACTGAGGAGTTATCTTCTTAAATTTGTTGAACAAAAAGACTTACGTATTTTAAGCATGCTAACCTTTAGCCCGGTAAGCAAATTAAAAAAAAAAACGCAATATGTAGGCTACACGAGAACGGAGACGTCGAGTAACCAAAACAAATGCGTTAAACAAATTCGTACACGTTATTTATCAATTTAACTCTAGAATTAAAAGATATACAACGAGAAACAACGTTTGACAACCTTTAAACAGTTTTAATAACTATCTCAAAAATTGTCCCTCTGATGCAAACAACTGATGAGTTATCTACTTAAATTTGTTGAACAAAAAAAAAAACGCAATATGTAGGCTACACGAGAATGGAGACCTCGAGTAACCACAAAAAATGCGTTAAACAAATTCGTACACGTTATTTATCAATTTGACTCTAGAATTAAAGGATATACAACGAGAAACAACGTTTGACAACCTTTAAACAGTTTTAATAACTATCTCAAAAATCGTCTCTCTGATGCAAACAACTGAGGAGTTATCTACTTAAATTTGTTGAACAAAACGACTTACATATTTTAAGCATGCTAACCTTTAGCCCGGTAAGCAAATTAAAAAAAAAACGCAATATGTAGGCTACACGAGAACGGAGACGTCGGGTAACCAAAACAAATGCGTTAAACAAATTCGTACACGTTATTTATCAATTTAACTCTAGAATTAAAGGATATACAACGAGAAACAACGTTTGACAACCTTTAAACAGTTTTAATAACTATCTCAAAAATTGTCGCTCTGATGCAAACAACTGAGGAGTTATCTTCTTAAATTTGTTGAACAAAAAGACTTACGTATTTTAAGCATGCTAACCTTTAGCCCGGTAAGCAAATTAAAAAAAAAAACGCAATATGTAGGCTACACGAGAACGGAGACGTCGAGTAACCAAAACAAATGCGTTAAACAAATTCGTACACGTTATTTATCAATTTAACTCTAGAATTAAAGGATATACAACGAGAAACAACGTTTGACAACCTTTAAACAGTTTTAATAACTATCTCAAAAATTGTCGCTCTGATGCAAACAACTGAGGAGTTATCTACTTAAATTTGTTGAACAAAACAACTTACGTATTTTAAGCATGCTAACCTTTAGCCCGGTAAGCAAATTAAAAAAAAACGCAATATGTTGGCTACACGAGAACGGAGCCGTCGAGTAACCAAAACAAATGCGTTAAACAAATTCGTACACGTTATTTATCAATTTAACTCTAGAATTAAAGGATATACAACGAGAAACAACGTTTGACAACCTTTAAACAGTTTTAATAACTATCTCAAAAATTGTCGCTCTGATGCAAACAACTGATGAGTTATCTACTTAAATTTGTTGAACAAAACGAATTACGTATTTTAAGCATGCTAACCTTTAGCCCGGTAAGCAAATTAAAAAAAAAACGCAATATGTAGGCTACACGAGAACGGAGCCGTCGAGTAACCAAAACAAATGCGTTAAACAAATTCGTACACGTTATTTATCAATTTAACTCTAGAATTAAAGGATATACAACGAGAAACAACGTTTGACAACCTTTAAACAGTTTTAATAACTATCTCAAAAATTGTCGCTCGGATGCAAACAACTGAAGAGTTATCTACTTAAATTTGTTTAACAAAACGACTTACGTATTTTAAGCATGCTAACCTTTAGCCGGTAAGCAAATTAAAAAAAAAACGCAATATGTAGGCTACACGAAAACTGAGCCGTTGAGTAACCAAAACAAATGCGTTAAACAAATTCGTACACGTTATTTATCAATTTAACTCTAGAATTAAAGGATATACAACGAGAAACAACGTTTGACAACCTTTAAACAGTTTTAATAACTATCTCAAAAATTGTCTCTCTGATGCAAACAACTGAAGAGTTATCTACTTAAATTTGTTGAACAAAACGACTTACGTATTTTAAGCATGCTAACCTTTAGCCCGGTAAGCAAATTAAAAAAAACGCTATATCCAGGCTACACGAGACCGGAGCCGTCGAGTAACCAAAACAAATGCGTTAAACAAATTCGTACACGTTATTTATCAATTTAACTCTAGAATTAAAGGATATACAACGAGAAACAACGTTTGACAACCTTTAAACAGTTTTAATAACTATCTCAAAAATTGTCGCTCTGATGCAAACAACTGATGAGTTATCTACTTAAATTTGTTGAACAAAACAACTTACGTATTTTAAGCATGCTAACCTTTAGCCCGGTAAGCAAATTAAAAAAAAACGCAATATGTAGGCTACACGAGAATGGAGACCTCGAGTAACCACAAAAAATGCGTTAAACAAATTCGTACACGTTATTTATCAATTTAACTCTAGAATTAAAGGATATACAACGAGAAACAACGTTTGACAACCTTTAAACAGTTTTAATAACTATCTCAAAA